>NC_064614.1:452606049-452909079 GCF_023898315.1 Schistocerca nitens
GCGTTCGCGGACAAAAGAGCCGGTCGCACCGGGTCCCGGCGACAGATTCGCGCCCACAAAGGAGCGAACGGCCGCGCACGGGCTCGCCCTACCGGCGGCCCCTGTTTTACTGCATCCCCTAAATACTCTTCTACTGAATAGTTGCTGATAGAAATTGTTTCTCTGGGCGAATAAGTGCATCACTCCAGGCTTCAGACATGTATCTGGAGTCGAAAGCTTTTGCCTTATAGAGACACTTGTGGCTTTCGAAATATAACTGTTATTGCCTGCCGTGTCATTGGTCGCAAATAATCCATCACAATTTGAGAAGAACGGTAATGTACACACATACAACAACTGTTAAAGCTGTTCAACATGCAGCAATAAAAATGCTTGGGTCATTTGCCGTGTAATATGAAATGTCTGACAGGTAGCATCCCAAGCTTTAATTTAATTTAAAATCATTTCTCCTGGACAACTCTTTCTATTCCTTTGACGGATTTCCACTAAAAGACTTGTAGCTAGTAACAATAAAATAAAAAAAATGGAGAGAAAGGAAAAATACTTTTTTAAGTGTACTTGTACGAGTAGAAATAAAATGATAATGTGTTCATTAATGTAAGCAGTAATCACGTATACATATCTTGTTGACTGACTTGTTCAACATCATTTCGAAATAGATAATCGTTCAAATAACCTATGGAGCATATTTAAGTAGGCTGTTTAGGTTTTTATGTTGGTAACGTCACGTAGCGCTCTGTATGAAAATCACTGGCTGTGCTGTGTGCAGTCTGTGGCTGGTTGGCATTGTTGGAATATTCGCTATTGTAGTGTTGGGCAGTTGGATGTGAACAGCGCAAAGCGTTGCACAGTTGGAGATGAGCCGCCAGCGGTGGTGGATGTGGGGAGTGAGATGGCGGAGTTTTGAGAGCGGATGATCTGGACGTGTGTCCGCCAGAACGAGTAAATTTGTAATACTGGATATCATGAACTGATATATATATATATATATATATATATATATAATGACTTTTGAACACTATTATGCTAAATACATTGTTTGTTCTCTATCAAAATCTTTCATTTGCTAAATATGCCTATCAGTAGTGAGTGCCTTCAGTACTTAGAATCTTTTATTTAGCTGGCAGTGGTGGAGCTCGCTGTATTGCAGTAGTTCGAGTAACGAAGATTTTTGTGAGGTAAGTGATTCGTGAAAGGTATAGGTTAATGTTAGTCAGGGCCATTCTTTTGTAGAGATTGTTGAAAGTCAGATTGCGTTGCGCTAAAAATATTGTGTGCCAGTTTAATGTTGATCAGAATAAGTAAAGAGAGAAATGTCTGAGTACGTTCAGTTCTGCTCAGCTGTTTGAAAATCAAATAACGTGAGAGGTTTATCAGCACAGTAATTCATTAATTTTTCTAAGGGGACGTTTAACATATAGCTAACTAACTAACTCGAAGAGGTACTCTAATCACAAACACTGTGTGGTTCGAAGTGCTACGAAATCCACGAATACAAGAAAGAAAGGACAAGATGAAGTCAAGTAAATCACTTATCTAGCCTTCTTTGAGCGTAGATTAAGGCGATGTCCTGCAGTTTATAATTGAGGAAACGTACAGCGTCGTGTCGTTATATTAGGACTACATGAAAAAAATGAGGGATTCGCGATATGCACGTATACATAGGCCGTAGTATCGCGTACAAAGGTATAAAAGGGCAGTGCATTGGGGGAGCTGTCATTTGTACTCATCTGATCTATGTAAAAAGATTTCCGACGTGATCATGGCCAAATAATGGGACTTAACAGACTTTGAACGCGGAATGGCAGTTGAAGATAGATGTATCAGACATCCAGTTTCAGAAATCGTTAGGGAATAAAATATTCCAAGATCCACAGTGCAAGAGTGTGCCGAGAATACCAAATTTCAGGCATCGTCTCTTACCACAGACAACGCAGTGGCCGTCTGCCTTCACATAACGATCCAGAGCAGCAGTGTTTGCGTAGAGTTGTCAGTGCTAAAAAATAAGCAGCACTTCGTGAAATAACCGCAGAAATCAATGTGAGACGTACGACGAAGTATCCGTCAGGATAGTGCGACGAAATTTGGCGCTAGTGGCCGATGACAGCAGACGACCGAAACGAGTGCCTTTGGTAACAGCACGACATCGTCTGTGTCCATGCCACCTCGAGTTGCTGCAATACGTCGGGCGAAATGAGGTCTGACACGATATTTGGAGGTATTCCATGACTTTCGTCAGCTCAGTGTAGATGGCAGCAGTGGCAAGTGGTGGTGCAGGTGGTAGGTAAATGCTGGGTAACACTTATGGTGAGATACCTATTAGTGAAAGAACGTGCAAAGAATGGTTTCAGTGATACAGGAATGGTGATTTCGACGTCTAAGACCGGCTTGACCTCGGAAGAGAAAAGGATTTCTAAGCTATTCAAACGGACGGAGTTGTTTATCGAAAGAAATTGAAGCGTTTCAGCTGAGCACTGAATGTCAAACGGTCACAGCACAGCGACAGACACGAAAAGATGATTTTTGCAGCATGACAATGTGCGGCCCTCTGTCCCAAGACCCGCCAAAACATACTCATAGCTCTAGTATTTTCTTGTTCCTTCTCTGTTCATGTAATATACTGCATTAACTAGATAATGCTGTTCATGCACTGCTACGGAATTTTATCATTCTTTTGTTGCAACGGAGTGCCGCAGGGTACGAGGGGCCCTCTGGCGGCCACGTTCCTCTAACCACTTCTCGCCTATGCGTAACTCTGTCGTTAGCGCTAACAGAGGGCGCTGATTATGTGCAGCACTATATTTTCTCTCATTGTGGCTTCTTTAGCTATTTGTTTTATAGTTGTTTTTGTGTTAGCTGAAGAGCCAACTCCGTGTTACGAGTGGAGGCCGAAGTGCACGCGATTTAGCTCACTCAGGCTGGTGTTAGGAGGGAAGAACTATACTGACATGAGGTCTGGAACATGACAAAGAACGAGAATTCAGAAAATAGGGCGTCTTGCTAGCTAGTATCAATGACGTAGCTGAAGGCTATGCTAAACTGTCGTCTCTGCAAATGAGAGCGTATGTAGACAGTGAACCATAGCTAGCAAAGTCGACTGTACAACTGGGGCGAGTGCTAGGGAGTCTCTCTAGATTAGACCTGCCGTGTGGCGGCGCTCGGTCTGCAATCACTGATAGTGGCGACACGCCGGTCCGACGTATACTAACGGACCGCGGCCGATTTAAAGGCTACCACCTAGCAAGTGTGGTGTCTGGCGGTGACACTACAGTTTTTATATTATTTTCTGCACTATGGACGATGTTTATTACTTATGTCATTCTCTAGAATATTCGCACTTGAGCATATGTCAATTACTGTCTCGTAAATCTCGCTCTTTTTAACAATCTGACTTTTGTCATGTTCTGTTTCGTTGCTTTTTATTACTGTAATGCCTTTTATACCTTATAACCTCATTACAGACTTCAAAGATTATATCCCCCGCCCCCCACCTTTATTTTACGCTGTTCAATTAATCACTGAAAACTAGTGTATGCCTACAGTAGCGACATCTGGTGAAACACAAACATCTTGTGGCTACTGTACGGAACTTGAACAGCAGCGCTACTGACAACATGACTCGTGCATATGCTGTTATTTATATATATTTGACGATGCTAGTGCTGATTTTGCATTTAGCATTTGACGATGCCACTGTGGCTGCAGTACATTAGGACCTTGTTTTTATAAAACACAGCTATGCCTCTTCATACTTGAAGCGCACAAACACATACATGTGTCAGTAGTACTTTTCATTATGGTCTATTTATTGTTTTTAAGCTGTAGACAATCTGCGAGTGTATTTATGTTTTTCTCATATTTTTTGCTGCAGTTCTGCAGATGGTCATTATAGACCGAAACCGGTAATCTGTGGACAAAAAGTTTGTGATCGTAGACGTAAATTAAAGAAAATTTATACATGGAAACGTTGAAATGGGAAGTCTATCCCATTCGCCGTATTCCCCAGACAGTGTTCCCTCTGACTACCATCTTTTCGATCAGTTTTACACGACCTGGTTGACCAGCAGTTCGGTCACATGAACAAGTGCAAAATTGCATCTCATCTGTTCATGGCTCTCCCAGGTTCTTCCGCCGCGAGATTCGTATGCTGGTCGAAAAATAGGAGAAAGTAGTTGCCAGTTGTGACCAGTGCTTTGAATAGAAAATGTTTTGTAAGTTTTTCACAACAAGCCTCGAACTTCGAGAAAAAACAGCGGGAGCGATGTTTTAGGTATAATACTTTTTACCGTCTGATAAAACAAAGATCTTGAAAGAGGGTAGATAAACTAAACTGGTGAATGATGTTCGGAATTCTCACAAAAATGAGGACCACTATAAAGAAAGATAAGTAATATAGAATGAACACAAAAACCAAGAGTTAACAGAAATAATTTAATATTAGGAGATCAGTGCTTGGACTGAAAGCTCCTGCTGTGCAACCTGCACATCGGGTAAGCAGGAATGGAAAACATTCAGAAGTGGGATTAAAATCCAACATGAAAGGATATCACTGATAGATTCTTGTGTTCCTTGAAACTGGGGAATAACTGCAGGATCTGTTTAGTGACACGAATACTCTAATGAGTACAGAATATGCACTGAGGTTAAACCAAAGAAACACGAACATCAGAAATGGGATCGGCGTCAAACATAGCATCTAAATTGGGGACCACGTAGTACATGAAAGAATTCTTCTGTCTTGGAAGCAAAATTACGCATGACTGACGAATCAAAGAATGTGTACGAAGGGGACAGACGCAGAACATTTCTCGCTAAAAGAAGTCTACTAGTCTAATTTGAAGAAGACATTTCTGCCAGTATACATCTGGAGTACAGATTGTACGCAAGTGAATAAAGGACCATGGGAAAATGAGAGAAGAAGAGAACGAAGCAGTTCAAAAGACGTGTAACAGAAGGACGTCTGCAACTTAAGTGGACTGTGAAAGGGATGAGGAGGCCTCCTTCAAAAACGATGAGCAAGTGGATAGGTAGGAAACATGAACTAGAAGAAGAAATACACTCCTGGAAATTGAAATAAGAACACCGTGAATTCATTGTCCCAGGAAGGGGAAACTTTATTGACACATTCCTGGGGTCAGATACATCACATGATCACACTGACAGAACCACAGGCACATAGACACAGGCAACAGAGCATGCACAATGTCGGCACTAGTACAGTGTATATCCACCTTTCGCAGCAATGCAGGCTGCTATTCTCCCATGGAGACGATCGTAGAGATGCTGGATGTAGTCCTGTGGAACGGCTTGCCATGCCATTTCCACCTGGCGCCTCAGTTGGACCAGCGTTCGTGCTGGACGTGCAGACCGCGTGAGACGACGCTTCATCCAGTCCCAAACATGCTCAATGGGGGACAGATCCGGAGATCTTGCTGGCCAGGGTAGTTGACTTACACCTTCTAGAGCACGTTGGGTGGCACGGGATACATGCGGACGTGCATTGTCCTGTTGGAACAGCAAGTTCCCTTGCCGGTCTAGGAATGGTAGAACGATGGGTTCGATGACGGTTTGGATGTACCGTGCACTATTCAGTGTCCCCTCGACGATCACCAGTGGTGTACGGCCAGTGTAGGAGATCGCTCCCCACACCATGATGCCGGGTGTTGGCCCTGTGTGCCTCTGTCGTATGCAGTCCTGATTGTGGCGCTCACCTGCACGGCGCCAAACACGCATACGACCATCATTGGCACCAAGGCAGAAGCGACTCTCATCGCTGAAGACGACACGTCTCCATTCGTCCCTCCATTCACGCCTGTCGCGATACCACTGGAGGCGGGCTGCACGATGTTGGGGCGTGAGCGGAAGACGGCCTAACGGTGTGCGGGACCGTAGCCCAGCTTCATGGAGACGGTTGCGAATGGTCCTCGCCGATACCCCAGGAGCAACAGTGTCCCTAATTTGCTGGGAAGTGGCGGTGCGGTCCCCTACGGCACTGCGTAGGATCCTACGGTCTTGGCGTGCATCCGTGCGTCGCTGCGGTCCGGTCCCAGGTCGACGGGCACGTGCACCTTCCGCCGACCAGTGGCGACAACATCGATGTACTGTGGAGACCTCACGCCCCACGTGTTGAGCAATTCGGCGGTACGTCCACCTGGCCTCCCGCATGCCCACTATACGCCCTCGCTCAAAGTCCGTCAACTGCACATACTGTTCACGTCCACGCTGTCGCGGCATGCTACCAGTGTTAAAGTCTGCGATGGAGCTCCGTATGCCACGGCAAACTGGCTGACACTGACGGCGGTGGTGCACAAATGCTGCGCAGCTAGCGCCATTCGACGGCCAACACCGCGGTTCCTGGTGTGTCCGCTGTGCTGTGCGTGTGATCATTGCTTGTACAGCCCTCTCGCAGTGTCCGGAGCAAGTATGGTGGGTCTGACACACCGGTGTCAATGTGTTCTTTTTTCCATTTCCAGGAGTGTAGTATGACAGAACATCACTTAGGACATCATCAGGGAAGAACTACAGTTGGGCTTGAGTGGGCTGCAGAGGAAGAAAAACTTGGAGAAGACAGAGCCTAGAATATGTGGAAAAAATTATTGAGGATGTTTGGTGTAGATGCTACACTGAGATGGAGAACTTGGCTCAAAGAAGAGATCGTTGTGTGCATCATCAAACCACTCGAAATACAGATAATGCAATAAAACAAATTCCTATAGTTACCGCCGACTGCTAGAAGAACTCAAAGTGAGCCACTGAGATGCTAATGGAGCCTCCCCACAGCTGCTAAGAGGGCTCGGCGAGGAATCCACACTGCGAACAGGATGTTCGAGATGGTTCCACAAATGCTAAAATCGGCAAGAGATTCGGAGAATTTTGAGACCAAGTAAGTACTTTTCAGTCTTTAGCAAATTATTTCAGTTATCTGAAAACATTTCCTAAACCGCAGTTTTCATACCTGAAAGGGAATCACTACCTACCACTTCAATTGGAGACAATACGGTGCCGAGTACAGTCTCCTGATGAAAGTTAGCCTGCGTGTGCTAGTAACATGGATCTCACAGTATATACACCAACGAAATTGAATACTCTTTTGGTAGTGGCGGGACCAGAGGGTGGCGGCAATGTGCCGCTGAGACTAGTCGTGTGACTGAATAAAGATATTCTCAAAATACAGTTGTGGTAGTACTTTTTATCATGTAACTGGAATTCAGTTTCCTCTCTGTCGAGCATACACAAGTGCCCTCGGTGACGTACGCACGTTAGTGTCGTTGTACATACCATCCACCTGCTGCAACGAACACCAGCAAGGCTATGCACTTATGTGGAGCGCCACCCAGTGTTAGTACGTCGATTGGTCTTCAAGCACCGCCATTGTTGTCATTCACTTCGGACGTCAGTGGCATATGGAGTTTCCCATTTTATACGGCTAATGTTCTCAGTATTGCACTCACGGTACACATTCATTAAATAGGACCTCTTGGATCTCACAAAGTTCAATTTCTGGAACATGTGGCCCACGGCCCGACAGACAATATGATCCATTCCTTTTACAGTATTCATTCCAGTCCATCGTGGGCTGATTCATACAGCAACCACGGCGAAATGCTTTGTTTGTAATAAAAGTAACTTCTCAACCATGACTATCTTATTTTAATGTAATATTCTTCTTGTTTCTCGGATGAATCCTTTCCTTTATCCGTGATAGCAGGTAGTGAATCACGGGTAGACGGCCTGTACGTTTCCATATTACACCAGTATGCATAACGAGACATATGTCACGTTTCTAGGCGGTAGTGGTAATAATGTGACTCCATAACGATAAACAAGGTAGGGGCAGGCTGTAATTTATATGAAAGGAAAAATGAAGGGATTGATACATGCCTAGAAAATTAAACCCTTTTTCACTTCGGTGGGGGCAATGGATTCAGCCTCCAAAGCACCTAAGATGAATTATTTGGAGTTTCTTTGAAATTTATAGCAGCAGTATTGGCTCCGCCACTGGATTTTGTTTATAAGATCCCGACACATGCGAAACGGGAATCTATTCTGTAAACTCTAATGATACAGATGGAACGTATGCTAAGTAGAGCGGCATGGTTCATGACAACTGTTTATAATAAACTAGAGACCACCGCCGCGGCTTCGCACGGGTAGCACTAACAAGGGAACCTCCCCATCGCACCCCCCTCAGATTTAGTTGTAAGTTGGCACAGTGGATAGGGCTTGAAAAACTGAACACAGATCAATTGAGAAAACAGGAAGAAGTTGTGTGGGACTGTGAAAAAATAAGCAAAATATACAAACTGAGTAGTTCATGGCAAGATAAGCAACATCAAGGACACCGGGAACGCATGAGCGCCGTGGTCTCGTGGTAACGTTTGCAGCTGTGGAACGAAACGTCCTTGATTCAAATCTTCCATCGAGTCCAAAGTTTAATTTTTTTTTTCAGTTTATGTGACAAACTCTTTTCATCACTTTTTTGGGAGTGATTATCACATCCACAAGAAAACCTAACTCGGGCAAGGTAGAAGAATATTTTTACCCATTCGCCAAGTGTACAAGTTAGGTGGGCCGACAACATATTCCTGTCATGTGACGCACATGTCGTCACCAGTGTCGTATAGAATATATAAGATGTGTTTTCCTGTGGAGGAATCGGTTGACCTATGACCTTGCCACCAAATGTTTTCGGTTCCCATTGGAGAGGCACGTCCTTTCGCCTACTAATCGCACGGTTTTGCGATGCGGTCGCAAAACACAGACACTAAACTTATCACAGTGAACAGAGACGTCAATGAACGAACGGACAGATAATAACTATGCAAAAATAAAGAAAGTAAAATTTTTACTCGAGGGAAGACTTGAATCAAGGACCTCTCAATTACCTGCTGCTCACGCTACCACGGGACCACGGCGCTCCTGAATTCATATTGTCCATGATGTTGCTTATCTGGCCCATGGACTACTTAGTTTGCATATTTTGCTTATTTTTTCACAGTTCCACACAACTTCTTCCTGTTTTCTCAGTTGATCTGTGTTCAGTTTATCAAGGCCTATCCACTGTGCCAACTTATAACTAAATCTGAGGGGGGCGCGATGGGGAGGTTCCCTTGTAAGTATCTATGGCTGGACGACATATTTATAACATGTAATGATATACGCTAATGTTTCTCTTGAATCAGTCTATGTATTATTGAAAACTGTGTCAATATCCCTACAGTAGTTGCTGGGTTTATCTGTCACAGACAGAAAAACGTGGCGAGGGACTCTAATTTAAAGCATGTGAAGAAGGCGAGTTTGTCATGCGACTGTAAACGTGCGCGATGGTGCAGCTGTAACGTACAGGAGGATCTCGAACCTATATGCCTGTATGATGTTCGGTAGCTCAGTAGTTAGTACCAGAATACGGATCTGGCATGAGGTTCGACCCCGCTCATTCCCAAGATTTTCATCTATCACTGTCACTTATTTCACTTGTCTGTTGAAGTGAAAAACGCTGAGTTGCATCCTTATTTAGAGTTCACGTTAAACTATTGGTCCCCTATAACTGGCTGGGTAAGTCTCTTCAAAGGTCAGAGGAAGGTAAGAGAATATCATCTCAAAAGGAACATGCCAAGCAGAGCCGGCCGGAGTGGCCGTGCGGTTCTAGGCGCTACAGTCTGGAACCGCGCGACCGCTACGGTCGCAGGTTCGAATCCTGCCTCGGGTATGGATGTGTGTGATGTCCTTAGGTTAGTTAGGTTTAAGTAAAGTTCTAGGGAGCTGATGACCTCAGAAGTTAAGTCCCATAGTGCTCAGAGCCATTTGAACCATGCCAAGCAGAGGATAGTGGTGTTGAAACTAACCTTCAGGTAGACGAGAGCCTTACCTTAAGATGGTCCGGATTCAGATGTTTCGTGGTCCACTTAAATGTCTTAAGACACATACTGGTATAAGGCCGTGCCCAATTTCTTCCACCATACCAACCTCTTACAACCGATCTGTCGCTCCGTCTCTATGCACAGGAAATAATGCAGCCACTCTTAGAAAGTGCCAACTCCCATCCGACTTTCTCACCAGTATGCTATTCAGAGACATTTTTCGTAAGGAGACTCTTTGAAGCCAGATTGCTGCTGAGTTTATTCGAGATTCCACATCGAAAAGGCATAGTAGCAGTAAATGAGGCTGAGGCGGTCCCTAGTCGATTGAAGAGAGTCTTGCTATCGGTCAGCTGTGTACCGGTCGCCGCGAGATGGCAAGCGTGCAGCGCCGAAACTTGGAGGAAAGCACTGACCGGTGAAGCGAGCGGTGGACGTGCAAGTGAGTGTGGAGGTTTACCGCCTAGCGGATTGCAGTGCTTCGTCGAAGCTGAGTTTAAGACACGCACGAGCTGGTGTGGTGCCGCAGTATACTTTAAAACTTGTTGTAGGCAGTATTGGTAGGCAAGCAGTGTTGTGACGTGTTATTAAGCCGTCATATATGAACTTCCATGGAGAGACGGTGATCGGCGTGAAAGAAATTCCTCAGCGGCTTGAGTTGACCGTTTTCACCGTAATGGGCGGCGACATTTTGGTGGCGTACTAAAGTGGAATACGATCAGTGCTAAGCCCCTTTCGTTGCTGTCACATTGGGAAGGCGTTGTGCGCTGATGAATAGCTATTCTATGGGGCTGAACAGAATTGAGCTTTGTTCGGCATGATGTGGGCGAGCATCTGTAAGTCTGCGAAACTTTGTCCTTGCCTGTGCTTTAATTGTTTAGTGTGTTTTGCTCTGCTCCTAATATAACTGAGCCTTATTAACCTTATGTGAATTTTGTAATTCAAAGTGCTGGTTGCTTTTCAAAACCAGTTTTTTTTATTTTTATGTGTGTGTGTTAAAGTTTCATTTTATTGAGTTACCTTAAGCGGGCGGAGTTTACCGAAACACACTCTTGTTCAAAAACGTTAAATTTGCAGTCATTGGTCCATTAGCTTATCACAATAGCTGTTTACGAATATTTTGTTGTTGGATGGCTATTGGTAGATTGTATTGTCTATCGCATATAAAGTAACCGCTAAGTAATCTGGCGACGCCATTAACTTGACGCCGTGCATATTTTACTTAAAATTTGATTTTAAAGTTTTATGAAAACGTTTTATTAATTATAATTATTGCCATTTGTGCTGTACAATCCTGAGCTCGGGGCAGGTTGTGGCTCGTGAAATCATTATGTTTGTTGTTACATGTATCTTGGTTCTTGTTTTAGCAGTTCCCTATACCAGCGTGTAATCATAGTGTTTATGATACGGCAGCCGGCCACTGTTGCTATGTAGTGGGACCTGGGGGCGTGTAACTGCCTTTGTAATTAACAATGCTTTTTTGGTTGCGGCCATTTTTTCGTATAAAAGATTGTAATTAAGTGTTCTGAATTTAAGATTATAGCCTCTGGTTTAGGTTCTTATCCACTCCCGACTTTGAACGTAATTTTGTCCCTTCTCTGCCGGCCGGTGTGACCGAGCGGTTCTAGGCGCTACAGTCTGGAACCGCGCGATCGCTACGGTCGCAGGTTCGAATCCTGCCTCGGGCATGGATGTGTGTGATGTCCTTAGGTTACTTAGGTTTAAGTAGTGCTAAGTTCTAGGGGACTGATGGCCTCAGAAGTTAAGTCCCATAGTGCTCAGAGCTATTTGAACCTTTTTTTTTTTTTGTCCATTCTCTTGTGTTACTAGCTGTTCTTGGATTGTATTTAATTTGTTTGAAATTCAATCCTAGATTAACATAAATATAGATGCAGCTTAGTCTCAAGGAAGTTTCTCGTTTCCATGCTCTATTTGTTTAATGAAAGAGAAGGGCAGTTTAAGACACGCGTTAAAAAGATATAATCGAAACACTGAAAGGGCCATGATAAGAATGCCGTAAGAAGTAACATACCATGGACTGTCCCGCTCGTCACCAGAGGCCGGCGTCCGACCTTGCTCGGTGAGCGTGACGAGACAACTGTTTTCTTCTGACGCAGATAGTTGAGCCAGAGACCACTCAGTTCTTTGCATCAGATAGCAAACGATATAACGACGTAACACTGGCCTAGAAGTAATTTTTACACGGATTCGAATACTCTTTTAAGCAAATGACTCATTCCGCTCTCAGATAAACAATGTATTTGTATATTTATAACTGAAATCGAGAATTAAACTCTCGTGACACTCACGTGGTGTAGTGCTGAGAGCAACTTCCAGCAGAGGAAGCATTTACGTAGTAATATCATGATTTATGTGCTAGTAATTAACGGCCACCGTTCGAGAAAGGGAGAACCTTTAAAAATATTTTATATGCCGCTAGAGGTTCACAGGTCACATGAAAGTCTGAAATGCCAACTTTTATGGTCTGAGCTGTTGTAAAGAGGACACAGAGGGCGTCTCGGTTATGAGTTTTTTACGGGGAGGTGGAGACCAAATAGCACGGCATCGGCAATCGTGGCTTGCACATTTACCACATTTGGCGCCTGTTTTATGATGTGCTGCACTGCAATTCTTATCACAAGTTTTCATCCCAGTTTTAATGGGCGTCGGCTGGCGTTAAATTGCAAAAAAAATTGCTTACTCGCTTCACCGTTACGATAAATTAAACACAGCGAATGTGAACCATGCATCTGACTGTTGTCACATTTTGAAAACTTTTTTTTCAGTATCTGGAACAGTTTAGGATATAATAAGCTCCACACTTCATAACATTCTGATGTCGGATTGTATACAGTGCGCGATGATCGACTTGCACTGTACGAATTCGAAATGTATGTGTAGTCTGGATGCGACGGAGCGTCAAACGATTAAGAGTTAGACATTCTCATTTCGGGCTTAAAGATTTTATCATATTGCTGTACCCCAAATTTGTAATAGTGATACTTAATGTTGTAGCTCTCGAAAAGCAGGGAGCCGATTAAAATCTGACGTGGAAGAAATGTTAATGACCGAGATGTTGCCAGGAATGTGAAAATAATGCTACACAGTCTGTGTCTGGCAGTATTAATCTGTGTGTCACATGGAGGCATTAAGTTCGGCGACTACGTTGCTTCTGTTCGAGAGGACTAGGCTATAAGTCAGCAACGTAATGCAACCACTGTCTTGGTCATAAACCACACCAACACAACATTACATTCTATACACATTCATCATTTATTTACATTAAACGAAAGAAGTTGAGAGATTTCACTCATATATCTAGATGTACAAAACTGGCTCAAAAATTTGTCGACCTTTCGAAAACGAAACGAGCGGAAACGCTGATACACATGAGTAATAGTGTTTCGGCAGTGTGTCTCAGTTTTCCAGCAGTTGCAACAAACTATAGAGATGGATAAAAGAACTATGTAACAACAGATTAAATACCACAAACATGACACATTCCAATATGCCTATTAGGACAGCCCAGGAAGAGACATGTGGCAAAAATGGATATCTGGGGCGGTCGGGGTGCCCGATCGGTTCTAGGCACTACAGTCTGGACCCGCGCGACCGCTACGGTAGCAGGTTCGAATCCTGCCTCGGGCATAGATGTGTGTGATGTCCTTAAGTTAGTTAGGTTTAAGTAGTTCTAAGTTCTAGGGAACTGATGGCCTCAGAAGTTAGGTCCTATAGTGCTCAGAGCCATTTCAACCATTTTTTGGATATCTGGCGTCGTTTACAAGTGCTGCGTGTACAAACAATAAGATGGCACTACTAGTAGTTTTTAGTAGATTCCCAGACATATTTCACGTTATTTTAAGAAATGCATAGAGAACATGAACTTAAATGGCTCGTGATGATCAACTAAAAAGTTTTAGCTCACAGGGCGGCCAAATATGTTGTAAGACAAGAATAGTACCACAAGAAACCTAAGCTGTCATCAAGGAGACTCTAGGCTATCAACTGCATTCATCAAACACATTGCAAACTTATTGCAAAAATGTTACTATTTTTAAGCATTTATTTACTTTTTAGCTTCTTTACCTAGTCCCTACTAATGGCTTCAGATGCCCTCCTGCATTCCACCGGACGATTCACATTTGACACTGCAGTTATACTTTTTTTTTTACGTAATACTATGGTAGCATATGAGAGCTTATAATACACACATCAAAAAAAGTTTTGCATCACCCCGGTTCTCAGAACACCTGAAGATAGCCGTTGACTGTGGATATTGTATCACAGACACAGTCCCTCTGACTATTCAGAGATGTCACTAAACCCTCCCAAAGATATAAACAACCATGCATGCGCAGCGCCTATTAGACGGAAGGGGTCCAACAGCCGATCAGTTCCAATCATTCCCCCTTACGGACGTACACGGCTCGTGTTGTCTGTAGTTCAACCATTTCTAGACGGTCGATACCGCGGTTCGCTGGCGTCCGCGTTGTTACTTTGTGCCAGGAAGGGCGCTCAACAGGGGAAGTGTCCAGCCGTTTAGGAGTGAACCAAAGCGATGTTGTTCTGACATGGAGGAGATACAGAGAGACAGGAACTGTCGATGACATGCCTCGCTCAGGCCGCCCAAGGGCTACTACTGCATTGGATGACCGCTACCTAGGATTATGGCTCGGAGGAAACCTGACAGCATGCCACCATGTTGAATAATGCTTTTCGTGCAGCCACAGGACGTCGTGTTACGACTCAAACTGTGCGCAGTAGGCTGCATGATGCGCAACTTCACTCCCGACGTCCATGGCGAGGTCCATCTTTGCAACCACGACACCATGCAGCGCGCTATACATGGGCCCAACAACATGCCGACTGGACGGCTCAGGATTCGCACCACGCTCTCTTCACCGATGAGTGTCGCATATGCCTTCAACGAGACAATCGTCGGAGATGTGTTTGGAGGCAACCCGATCAGGCTGAACGCCTTAGACACACTGACCAGCGCAAGGCCGCTACGGTCGCAGGTTCGAATCCTGCCTCGGGCATGGATGTTTGTGATGTCCTTAGGTTAGTTAGGTTTAACTAGTTCTAAGTTCTAGGGGACTAATGACCTCAGCAGTTGAGTCCCATAGTGCTCAGAGCCATTTGAACCACTGACCAGCGAGTGCAGCAAGTTGGAGGTTCCCTGATGTTTTGGGGTGGTATTATGTGGGGCCGACGTACTCCGCTGGTGGTTATGGAGGGCGCCATAACGGCTGTACGATACGTGAATGCCATCCTCCGACCGCTGGTGCAAACATATCGGCAGCATATTGGCGAGGCATTCCTCTTCATGGAAAACAATTCGCGCCCCCATCGTGCTCATCTTGTGAATCACTTCCTTCAGGATAACTACATCAGTCAACTAGAGTGGCCAGCATGTTCTCCAGACATGAACCCTATTAAAAATTCCTGGGATAGATTGAAAAGGGCTGTTTATGAACGATGTGACCCACCAACCACTCTGAGGGCTCTACACCGAATAAGCATGCATCATTGCAAGAGGATGTGCTATTGGGTATTAGAGGTACCGGTGTGTACAGCAGACTTGACCACCACCTCTGAAGGTCTCGCTGTATGGTGGTACAACATACAATGTGTGATTTTCATGAGCAATAAATTGGGCGGAAATGATGTTTATGTTGATCTCTGTTCCAATTTTCTGTACAGGTTCCTGAAATCTCGAAACGGAGGTGATGCAAAATTGATATGTGTACATTATCATCAGAATGACTATCGTACTTTTATTACAACTACAATAAAAAAATTCAAGGCTTAAAACGGAAAGAAAAGAAGGAAAGCAGCAGATAAAAAAGAAGAGCAAAGCAAAAACTTAAAAATACCAGGCTTTAGAAAACAATTTTGACTCTGCACATTGTGTTGCATATGTACTCATAGACAAATTATTTCAAAAGGTGAAACATTGACATGTGTTTGAGAGTGGGAAAATGCTGCGTACGCAGCAGGTTGTTCTACGGTATAGTCGAGTGCTCGCAACACAGAAGGATTTGATGTAAACATTTACAGTATGAACTATGGACTGAAAGTAGTTTGGTATATGAGATTGCAGTTTCTCATTAGTGCTGTTTCCGTACAAGTGTAGTCATGAAGTTTTAATTAACACCTGCAAAAAAGTAAAGTTACGTAGTTAATATTTTGTTTGCGGCACACTGAAACCACCTCGCCGTAATATCGTAGCACGCCGCTAAAGGACCAATACAAAATGGGGAAGCCCATCGCCACTTTAAATATGCTCGTTTTAGTCGTCATCTCACTGTATAGTTGATATTCTGAACTAATATTTTAATGAAGAACATCTGACACGCGATTTCTACGAGTATTAACTCATACATCGTACGGAACACGCCACACGACTATACAGGAACTCGACACACTCGAACAATCCTTTCATCCTCACTCTGGGAAACTACGATCACAATCACAGGTGGAAGCACAAGCGGCCAAAGACACTGCTAGCTAGGGCATAGCTACCTATGGTTAACTAACATACGCAAACAGCGACAAACGTCGGCAAGCCCCTGCATATCAGCAACACTGACTGGCAACTACCAGCTGCTATTAGAGCCGACCAACAAGCCACAGCAGGGAGACCGACGAGCTCGCCCACAGACGCACAAACAATCTGCCAACATTCCCTCACACTGTGCCTCCGGTATATGACCTATCGGACACAAGATCGATAACAAACCTAACTGTTGCAGGTTGCTGACGCTGAACGAGGACTCTGTACCAGCACCCAGCGCCAGCCGCCGAGCAGCACAAACGCACAACGTCAAGGTATCGACATGCATGATACCCACTACTAACAAAGCCTATCATTGCACAACCTATCGCAGGCAGCAAGACAACCGCTACTGCTCTTACCACCCGACCTAACTATCGCAGAGGTTTTTTTCCCGTGGATCTTGCCTTGGCACTTTTTTTCCTCTGCCCTTCAAACCGCTACCCTTCGTCAGATTTCGACCAATCTATCTCCAAATGAGCGCGTATTAATAGTTAATCTTAACCAGACGTATGCAAACATCGCAGTACCCACATCCTGCGACACCTCACTTTAGTCAATACTAACCCTTATGCAGAGATGGCAGTAGACCTTTTGTGTTGGCCATCATGCCGGTGTGGGCGTGGAGGGGCTCCACCTCTTATTAAAAAAAAAAAAAAAAAAAAAGGAACACGTTTCTTAGTAGTTTTACCAAAAATTTTTCATTAATTCCAGTTGATAACTCTTGCTTTTAGGTTTCTGTCTGCATAGATACATCTTATCTTACAGTTATGCTTCTTATAACATTCGCAGTGATTACTAGTTACACCACTTTTCATTACTGAGCTTGAGGTATTACTGGCTTGAGCTATTGGACAAAGGTCTCTACAAACATGTTTTGAGTAATGTGAAGATAGGTGGGTATCCATAGGCAGTTTGAGTATATAATTTTTCTTGTTTTCTAAAATTGCACGATGTAATTGTGACCCTGTAAGTCGATCTTCGGGTGCAAATCGCTTATACATGATTTACATTTGGTCTTGAGTAAGGTGAAACGCGCTTTTCCGTTATGAGGAAGTAATATGTGAGACTTCATATTTCGTGAATCGAGTTGCAAATGTGTGACAAACAGTGAAAAAAATGGTGAAAAACTTACCAAACAAGAAAGAAAATTTTTAAACTTTTGAGACCAGAATACGTTAGCTTATTTATACTGTCGTCGCACGTCACGTCACTCAAGGCGCAAATGGGTTTATAACTGTTTAAAAGCACTTGTAGCTTAACCTAATGTAATCAGAGATGAAGTTTATCACACAGTGTCAGAGATTGGAGATTGGAAAGTAACTATGCAAGGAATAAATTTAAAATAAGTCTTAAAAATTACTGAAATGACTATGACTAGCGAAATCTGTTCGCTCATTTAAAAACAGTAAACGAAATGCGTTCTGATTCGTACTACCTGTGTATTGAATGTAGTCACGTTCAAAGCTACAAAATTTAGATAAACTTAAAATGGTTATCCAGTTTTGTTGAGAGGGTTTTATGCAAACAACCATAATTCATCAAGTCTTTGTATGTCCATCTTTATACAGATGGCTGCGGGATCTCGGCTGTTCAAGGTAGACTTTCGAATCGAAACATCTTTCAGCCGTCTAAATTTCCAGTCGATATTTTATATGATAAATCAGTTTCGTCGCTACATTAGGCCATCTTCAGGCCCCCTGACCGACGTGTAGGAAGATTTCCACCTCTGGTCCAATTTAAATAGGGCAAGCGATGATCGAAGGGATCGCTGTGTCAACAATCTACCTATACCAGTCACTGAATGGTGGCCCCTATTTTGACTGTACCAGATGTGGGAATCTTCCTACTCGTCGTTCAGGGGGTCTGAGATGGCATAATACAGCGCCGAAACTCATTGCTCAATTAAATAACAATTGGAAATTTAGACGGCTAAGAGGTGTTTTGATTCGACATTCTGCAATTAATCAAAGTGATTTCTTGGATCTACCACAGTCACAGCTAAAATAAGAAACTCTAGCATGACTTTTCCTTTTTTAACTGTTTATTTGTGAATGGTTCAAACGGCTCTGAGCACTATGGGACTTAACTGCTGTGGTCATCAGTCCCCTAGAACTTATAACTACTTAAACCTAACTAACCTAAGGACATCACACACATCCATGCGCGAGGCAGGATTCGAACCTGCGACCGTAGCAGTCGCACGGTTCCGGACTGCGCGCCTAGAACCGCGAGACCACCGCGGCCGGCATTAGTGAATGTGATGCAGATATGGGGAGCCATCCCATTTACTCGTATGAATGAACTCATATTAACGTCTGACCAATAGTAGTTAATCTCGCACTCTGTTCGAATCACGTCAGGCTCACATCCCTGTCTACCATGCAAGCGCTGTAGGAACAGGTTTCGAAGTTCCACGAGCAACAACCACGCAAGAGACGCTGGAACCACGTTCGTTCACAAACTGGGCGGTATCTGACCATGATGATACAGATATATTTGCGAGATTATGTCGTCCGTGTGTGGCAATGTAAAAATAGAGCCCTTTAGAACCACTGGCGTTGCGACAGCGCCGTTGGCGTTCTTTTGAATGATGTCCAGCTGTAGAGGCAGCGCCTCTTTTTTTTGTGTCCGTGAGTCAGTAGCAGGCGAGGGCGATCTTTCTGGAAGCTTCTGGAAGGCGGTCGATGGCTCCGGCGGCCGGCGGCCAGGAGAGGAGCGAGTCACCCTGATGGATGCGACGGGCGGTGGTGTCCTTGGCGGGGTCAGCGACCGCCACAGGCCGGGCGTGCGCGTGCAGACCACGTGGAGAGAGCACCCTCCAGACAGTGGCTGTGAGCCGCCACCGTTCGGGGCCAACGGCCCTGCCCGCAAGGTCGAGCCACCGGCCGCCGGCCGCCGGCCGCCGGGTTCACCGACTCCCGGCCACTCCTCCGGAGCTGCCAACACCCACGCACGCGACACTTTCCGTTTCTGACCTTTATATGCACATCACCTGCACGGATCGACGAGACTTTCAGTGCACTTCAAAGGGGAAACCAATGATCTCCAAGGAATTTTATAGCTATTAGCAAATCGAAATGGAAGGTATTGAGATAACCGATCACCGAATAGAAAAACAACTACAGTCGCTTAGTAGTGGAAAGACGTGAGGACCAGAGAAGATACCTAAAAGATTCTACAAATATAATACGTAAGAACTTGCTCCCCATCTAGTAGCAGTTTATCGTATAGCCGGCCGAAGTGGCCGAGTGGTTCTGGGCGCTACAGTCTGGAACCGCGCGACCGCTACGGTCGCAGGTTCGAATCCTGCCTCGGGCATGGATGTGTGTGATGTCCTTCGGTTAGTTAGGTTTAAGTAAAGTTCTAGGGGACTGATGACCTCAGAAGTTAAGTCCCGTAGTGCTCAGAGCCATTTGAACGATAAATCGTAGATCGTTGGAGCAACGAAGGATATCTAGCGACCGTAAAAACCGCAGGTGATACAAGTTTCAGGAAGGGTCGCAGGACAGATGCAGATACACTGATAAGCCAAAGCATTATGAATACTGGCGACTGCGAAGTTGGATGCCGACTGGCGGCGGAAGACTCACGTGACGTGGTAATAAAAGTACTGTATGTAAACGGAGCAGACACGGACGGGGGATCAGCCTAGCGAAGGTATGGACTGCAAATGGGGAAATCCACTGAGATAAGCGACTTTGACCAAAGGCAGATTGTTGTTACACGGAGCCTGTTAACGAATATTTTGAAAACGGTGGAGCTGTTCGAATGTTGACATGCTACTGTCATGAGCATCTACGGAAAGAGGTAGACAGTGAAACCACCACTAGGTGCTAAATGGTTGGACGTCCACGATTCTTCACAGAATAGCATCGCCGGCCTGCCTGCTGTGCAAATTAGGATAGATTGTGTGATTCGTGGCATCTCTGCCGAAAGAACACAATGCTGGTGCACGCACAAGGGTTTCGGAGCACACCGTTCATCGAACAATGTTGAACGTAGGGCTCCGCCGTAGGCCACCCATATGTGTTCACATGTTGGCCCAACTAAATCATCAATTACGATTACAGTGCACATAGGACCATCGGGATTCGACCGTCGATAGATGCAAACGTGTCGGTTCTACGAGTGAATCACATTTTTACTGCACCAGGTTGAGTGTCGTCTCCACAACCCCGTCATCGAGTTGAGCGGCGGCTCGAAACGTGCGGCGCGCCACTGACGCAGGCTAGTGGGAGCAATATTATGCTATGGGAAACATTCTCCTGCGCTTGCATGGGACCTGTTCAGTAATCAACGACACGTCGACAGCTTCGAATCAACTGTATTCCTTCATGCTCGATGCCTTCGCCAATGGCGATGCAACCTGTCAGCAGCGAAATTGTCCGTGTCTCGGATCCAGAACCGCGCTACAGAGGTTTGAGTAACCTTGATGTGAACTCAAGTTGATGTCTCGGCGACCAAATTCGCCAGACTATGGAACCCCTCTGGATCGCTATGGGCGCCATCACAGCGTACGCAAGCAGCGGCCCGTTATTTCCCAGAATTACATGAGCTGTGCCTACATATCTAATTCCACATATCTCCACAAACATACCAACAAACTGTCGTGTGCATGATACGCAAAATCAGTGATATATTCCGTCGAAAGACGGACGAACAAACTACTTAGCTGGTGATCATAATGTTTTGGGTCATCAGTTTAATTACAGACCGACGTCGTCGACGTTAATCAGTTGTAGAATTATGCAACATTTTTTTTTGTGTACACGTATTGTGATGTTTTTGGAGAACGAAACTCCTCTACAAGAATCAACATGAAATTCCGCCAACAGTGATCTTGCGAAACTCAGCACGCTCCGTTCCTCCATGAGACACATAGCGCTGTAGACAACGGCGCTCAGGTTGATGCCATTTTCTTTGACTTCAGGAAGGCATTTGACACAGCCCTGCACTGCAGTTTAGTGAAAAAAGTGCGAACTTACTGTGTATTGGAACTAATTTGCGAATGGATACAAGATTTCCTTGTAAACGGAATTCAACAAGTCTCTCTTAACGGAACAAAGTCGACAGAAGTAAATGCGATTTCCGGGATGCGCCGGGGAGGTGTAATAGGACCGCTACTCCTCCATTAAATATGGGGTGTGCAGCCTCAAATTTCACTTCTTCTAGTGATATTTCGGCTGTGTGAGCCGAATGTCTGGCGCGCCAGCCCACGCTCTGTCCTTTTAAACTCGCGGACCGCGCCACTAAGCGTGCTGCCACAGTTACACAAGCCGCCAGAGACGTTCACTTGCGGCAAAGAGGTACAACGTATGCATGTATTAGATGTGTGGCTGCGCGGTCGATTCACGCAGGGATACCAATGTGTCACTGCGAGCTAAACTGTAGCTACATCTTTGCAAGTTTATTACAGAAAGTGACGGTTTCCATGATTTATCCAAGCTGAAACCGCTGCCTCTGTTAATTAAATTCGTCGCCTACCGAATTTCAATTGTTTCTTTTACTACTCAGTCTCAGAAAGATGAAGTCGAGGCTAAAATTTCGACGTTTTCGTACACCATAGAGCGCCCTGTTCCAATACCGTGCTCTGCCACCGTCCATTTGTTGTGCTGCAAGAGCCTGGTGTACATGCTGTGTTCCGTGCGTCTTTCATGGACTTTACCTGCCGTCTTTCCGATGTACTAAAAGCCACAGGGGATCTCGTAAACCCCAGGTTTCCGAAGCACCAAATCATCTTTAAGAGGAGTCCGGGAGTGCTGCTGTCTTTGGTGGAAGCGAAAAATCACTTTTACTTTGTGTTTGCTGAGGATCCGTCGTATTTTTGACAATATGCTTCCACATATGGCAGGACAGTCATGGATTTAAAACTTTCCGTGTCTTCTTCTGCATTCTTTGTGCTCATCTTTGGTTTTCTTCTTAGTGTCTTACGTATATGCTGTGGAAAACATGCGGTGGCTTCAAGAACTCGTCCTCCACATTGACCTCGTCAGTAATGATGTGTGCTCTGGGTGCCGGAGTTCTGAGAACACTCATCGACTGGGAAGGATGGTGGCAGTTATTTGCACGTAAATATAGTTCCGTATGCGTCGGTTTCAGATATACTGCAGGTCCCAAAGTGTATTCATCTCTCTGACACGTTGTGTGCCCATAGTCGCATACATATTGGCACGGTCCACTAGTTTGAAAGGACGGGGCGAGTGCTGGAGCGTCTCAGAAGAAATGGAATTTATGGGTAATTGATGGAGCAGTCATTACGCCGCGAAAATATGAAGATGCACGGAACCGATAATGTTTACAGTGTATATAAATAATCTAGTGGTACACGCCGGAACCTCTTTAAGTCTGTTCGCAGGTGATACGCCCATCGGTGACAAAGTAGCAATGATAGAACACAGTATCGGTTTGAAAACTGACCCGAAGTGGACTGATGAATGATGCAGGCTCTGGCAGTTGACCCTGAACGTAAATACACATAACATATTGTGCATTCATAGGAAAATAATAGCATACTGTACAACTACGCTATTGACGACAGAAACAGAATCTACCGCAAAATATCTGGGAGTAACTGTCCTGAGCGATCGTAATTGGAATGACAATATGAAACAAAGAGAAGGAAAAGCATATAACAATCTTAGATTCATAGGAAGAACCGTAAGGAAATGTAACTCATCCACGAAGGAAGTGGCTTACAAGGCGTTTGCTTGAGCGATTATTGAACACTGTCCATCAGTATGGGAGCCTTACCTAGTAGGACTGATAGAGAGGGGATAGGGAAAATCCAATGGAGAGCTGCGAGTTTTGTCACAAGACCATTTAGGTAGCACGTGAGCATAGTAGGGTAAATCAACAAACATCAGTGACAGACGCTACAGGAGAGGCATTCTGCATCCCGGAGATTTTACTATTGAAACTTCAAGTGGATACTTTCGGACTACATATTACTTCCGCCTACATACATCTCGCCAAGTGATACCGACGACAAAACTCGAGGAATTAGAGATAATATAGAGGCTTACCGACAGTCATTCTTTGCATGCGCCATTCGCCGTAGGAACGGGGAAGAGAGGATCACTTAGTGGTACCGCCATACACTGTTACATGGGGTATGATGTAGATGTAGATGTAAATGTAGCTCTTGTACCAAACAGGAGTACCGATAATGACGTACATGGACGTCATAACAAGGATCAGTAACTTCAGAGGCAACATAGTTATCTCTTTTAACAATACAGGTCTCATTTAACTATGTGCAATACTTCGAACTTTATTCCTCACAATTCTTGTAACTGCGTTTATGTATTTGCCCTTAAAAAGGATAAATACGTATTGTAACGCATCATTTCGGGGCACGACTTGTATGTCCGTCAAGTAGCTGTTGCTTCCGAGAGAGCCAGTATCCGTGGGAGGAAGGAATTCTCCAGTCCGGAGCTGATGGCCTGGTCTTTCCCTAATCCTCCTAAATGTGGTTTTGCTGGACTTATATGGCTTTGTTAAGGCTTTGTGATTTTCCATAATGGGAAATATTTTCCAGCACCCGTTGCAGAAAAGGTTTTGTAGGCCTTATCAGGAATCTATTAGCGGGAGCAAGAAATAGCCGATGAAAATCCCCACATTCTGCTCTTAGTTCTTATTGAGTGTAAGACCTATATGTTAAAAAAAAGGAGCTCGCGAAAATGAAGAATCAGCAGACAGTTACGGGGTCGTGGGCCCTATGGGCGGAACTGAGGCTATAAATGTGTCGCATGTTGAAGTCGACAGTGACTGATCCTCAATAATCAGTGTAATTGTTTAAAGGGTTTCGTGAGAATGGAGGGACTTAATGAACATCGTTTGCTAAGACACAGGTCTCGTGCGGACTTGGAGACGGCTTAATAAATTCAGTTTGCGCCAGTGGGAACTTGTGATATTTTGTGTTGGTCCTCTTCCTTTTGACCTTAGACTGTTTTGCTGTTTTATTTATGGAGGAGAAGCTATTAATCGGTTAGAGACGATGTAGCGACTGTTTGCGGCGCTCGTTTTCCAATCCAGTGGTAGAATATGAGAATCTTTCCAAAGTGTTCATCTACATTGATACTTTGCAAATCACATTTAAGTGCCTGGCAGAGGGATCATAGAACCACCTTCATAATTCTCTAATATTCCAGTCTCGTATAGCGCGCGGAAAGAACGAACACCTATATCTTTCAGTACGAACTCTGATTTTCCTTATTTTATCGTGGTGATCGTTCCTCCCTACGTTGGTCGGTGTCAACAAAATATTTTCGCATTCGGAGGAGAAAGTTGGTGATTGGAATTTCGTGAGAATTAAAATGTCATGTGACTAGGGCCTGCCAGCTGGAGTGGTCGAAACGTTCTAGGCGCTTCAGTCTGGAACCCCGCGACCGCTACGGTCGCAGGTTCGAATCCTGCCTCGGGCATGGATGTGTGTGATGTCCTTAGGTTAGTTAGGTTTAAGTAATTCTAAGTTCTAGGGGACTGATGACCTCAGAAGTTAAGTCCCATAGTGCTCAGAGCCATTTGACTAGGGCCTCCCGACGGGTAGACCGTTCGCCGGGTGCAAGTCTTTCGATTTGACACCACTTCGGCGACTTGCCCGTCGATGAGGATGAAATGATGATGATTAGGACAACAACACCCAGTTCCTGAGTGGAGAAAATCTCCGATCCAGCCGGGAATCGAATCCGGGCTCTTAGGATTGACATTCAGTCGAGCTGACCACTTTTTTGTTTGGTTTTATTTATTTATTTTCAAGAAAGATCACTCTCTTCAAAGGAACATGTAGATCATTTCATGGTATAGTACGCGCATTACATATTGAGTGGTGAGAGAAGGTTGAGGTTCATTATCAGCAGTCAAATGTGTACACCGAATGCACCCGGCACATCTCAATCGCGTGGTGGGTCGAGGAAGACAGTTGGCAAAGGTTTTCCGATAGCGTGACCATCTATGAACCTCATTGTGGGCTTGCTGCAAGAAAAACCAAAAGGCAAGTCGCGACTTGGCAGTATCCCCATAGAGGTACGGGATCGTCCAACCTTTGACCACATGATCGACTGTGATTTAGTCGCCGGAAAGTAGTCACTCTCCGGATGTAAGAAGGAAGCAGGTGTAATATGTTGCGGGGTCACACGGAGGTAGCAAGCGACCATCTGTCTTCCTAGGAGCCAGACGTCCTCCACCACGATACAAGTTCAGCGGTGATGGTCGTCATCCACTTGGCGACATTTCGGGCATAGTGGAGTGTCCACTAGTCCAATTGCATGGAGCCGTTGGTTGGTGTTGAACTTGCCACAGACGACAGAGAACCACAGTGCCCGAACGAAGGAAGGAAGGAATTTTTGGTGCACATGTCTCCAAACCTTCGGCCAATGCAACCTGGGGTGTTTGAGTTCAATGACATTACGACTTAGCCGTCGTAGCAGCCAAGCATAAAAATCCTTCGCGCACGGCAGTCTCGCGCTCGGAAGCTCGTCTCTGATATAACTAAGTTCCACGATAAATGTTGATACATGCGCAAAATGTGGCGTAATGTTGCCCACCGCCACCGGAGGTGTGAGGGACGCTGGAACCAGGAGATCGAGTAGGCGGGATGTAAGGGAAACAGCTCCGCTATGCCATTGCATGTACATCGTGGCTAGAAGGAGCGCCGTCGCTCGGCAGTGAACATCCGTAAGTCCGAGTCCCCCCTTGTCCGTAGGGAGCGTGAGCGTTGCGTATCGCACCTTGAGGGGCTATCCAATCATCACACAATAACCTAGTGCTGACTGAAGTCGACGTCCGAGCATAAGTGGTGGGGGCAGGATCTGCGAAATATGCACCATACGAGAAACCACGTAAGTGCTCAGATAGTCGACTCGCTGCAAAGGATCAAAGCGCCCTAGGAGATGTTGTCGGACCATGGTACGTGTTGTCTGTAAAATACGTCGGTAGTTAACTTCCGCAGTATGTTTTACAGGTGAGGTAAAGTCTATGCCGAGATAGCGGAATCGTTGCACATAAGGTTCAAATGGTTCAAATGGCTCTGAGCACTATACGACTTAACTTCTGAGGTCATCAGTCGCCTAGAACTTAGAACTAATTAAACCTAACTAACCTAAGGACATCACACACATCCATGCCCGAGGCAGGATTCGAACCTGCGACCGTAGCGGTCGCTCGGTTCCAAACTGTAGCGGCTAGAACCGCAAGGCCACTCCGGCCGGCTGCACATAAGGAAACGGACTGATTTCTTCCGGCGTAAGGCCCCTTCCAGCCGACATTGCCGCCGATTTGTTCATGTTCACTGCACTACCCGCCGTCACACTGTGGTCCAACAACAGTTCAAGGACCGTCTTCACCTCTTCCTCAGAACGAACGGGCAACAGGTGGTCGTCCGCATAGGCACGACATTTGAAGGTGTAGCCCCGTAGTTCCATCCCAGAAAGAGAATTTGTTAGCCTCCCATTTAATGGTTCCAACGCTATCGCGAACAGCAACATCGAAAAAGGGCAGCCCTGGCGAATGGATCGTCGAATTTGAATGGGCCCTTCTATACGCCCATTAACCTGTACCAAGGATTGTGCGTCCCCATAAATTCTTTTTAATGAGGCCAGTAAAACGGTCTGGAAATCCCATTTGTTCCATTATAACGTACAGATAGTTGTGGCGCACCTCATCAAAAGCACTGTCAAAATCAGCCGCCACCATCGCCGCTTTAAGCCGGCACTCCTCCGCTAGCGCTATCACATCACGGCATGCGCCAGTAGCTGTTTGCACATTCACCGATCCACCCGGTGTCGTCTGTTCTGGAGAGAGAACGCTACGGATTAACATACGAAATTGGGACGCTAGCAACCGTGCAAAGATCTTATAGTCGGCATTAAGCAAGGTAATGGGGCGATAATGTGTGACCGTAATCCCTGGCTTCGGTTTATGTACTGGCACCAAGAGGCCTTTCATAAAAGCCGGTGGAATAGGCGCATCGGTGCCATTTCGTTGCGAAATTCTCGGTAAAATTCAGCAGGGAGCCCATCAGTGCCTAGGGACAGATTCAACGCACCTTGTGCGATCGCATCATGTACGCCCTCACAGCTAATGGCTATCAGTAAGGTTCCCGCGGCTTCCACCGTCAGTGTACGGGAGACGTGCGCGGCTATACGGTCGAGGTCATCGACAGGGGCTGCTTCTTCCCGATAGATGTGTTGGTAATGGTCGACAAATGCTGAGACAATGTCCGCTGGACGCGTCACTCTTCGGTCTTCGCGGGTAATTAATTCCCGTACCAAAACGCGTCGTCGGTGCTTTCGTTCATTCACGACGTGGTGCATGGAAGGAATCTCCTGCCTTATCGTATCGTGACATTTGGCGCGCACCATGGTTCCCTGAAGATGTTTCCGAGCTAAAGCCACTAGTTTAGCTTTTATCCTTTTGCGTTAGATCCAGATGTCCTGTCCCGGGGGACCATCATCCAGGTCGCGCAGCGCTGCAAAATAAAAGTCGGTCGTACGGCAACGCCATTCTGCCGGTTTAGCACAAGTCAGCCACCAATCAAGCATCGTCGCATACCTTCCAACCCTTCGCTCGCACATCGTCCATGTCTCAAGGATCCGTTGACGGCATTCAGGATCATGTAGATGTTGAATGTTTAGTTTCCACGGGGCCTTACTTTTCCACACCTCTCTACGGGGAAGAAGCACCGTACAGCTGTAGACGCTGTGATCGGAAAATGCCAATGGCCAGCGTTCCGCGTCATGGACAACATTTGCATGAGCCCGTGAGATACAAATGCGATCTAATCTGCTCGCCGAATGACTTGTCACATAGGTGTATGTCGGTGCATCTCCATGTCGTAATTCCCACGTGTCACCAAGTACAAGGTCGTTGACAACAATTCGCAACTTCTGGCTGATGTTTGCTTGCAGCCATTGGTCTTTCTAGCTGAGAACACAGTTGAAATCCCCACCAATTATTACACATTCATAACGTCCATGGAATAGTGGAGCAATGTCATCTGCATAAAATCGCGCCCTTTCCCGCCGCCGATTATTTCCCGACGGTGCATAAAGATTGATTATGCGTGTCCCAAACGTCGTGAAAGCCATTCCCCTGGCCGACGGAAGATAACACACGTTTTCCACTGGCAATCCATCTCGCACGTAAACTGCCACCCCACTCCCATTGTTATCTCCATGTGACGAATAGGATTGGTAGCCTGCGATTAATGGGAGTGCAGCTATGTGAACTTCCTGCAGCAAAGCAAAATCCACATTAGATGCCCAAATCGTTTCCTTCAGTAGGTGTATTTTGGCCGGTGAACGCACGTCATTTATATTTACTGTCGCAATACGGTTCGCATGGCGTTGAATCCCACTCTGTCGAGACGCAACAACATCTCCCTGCATCGGCGCTGGGGGCTGAGTTAGAAGACGTTCTCCCTCCCCTCTCCCTTCACCTTCAGCAATTACTAGGCCGTCTTCGTGAGTGCCGGCTGCCTCTGTATGACGTCCGTCGCCTCCTCAATATCGTCATACCACGTCTTTTCAGGCAGTGATATATTCGTGTCCATAGGTACAGCATCTGCGTCTGGAGAGCCAACTGGCTGTAATTCCTCTTCAGCATCACCACGTCCTTGTACCGTTAATGTGACAGACCGCTGCCGGTCTGATCGAAAGGTTTCCATTGCCTCATCCTGTTGCGTAGAGGCTGTTGTATCGTCTTGGTCCACAGGCACATCGTCGTCGGGGCAAGGGGGTCATCCCGAGGAGATGTCGTGCGACGACGCCGTTTCCTCCTTTTCGGGGAACGTTGTTTGCGTGATCTTCCTTCCGTGTCCTCAGATTGTAGGGAATCACGTCTGCCCGACAGAAAAGCATCCGTAGGAACTGGAAGTGTTTCGGGCCCCATCGTTGTACTTGGCGGGAGTTCGGTCGAAACTGATGTTGTCGTCACAGAGTGCGTTCCAGACGGAACAGCATGCGTAGTGGCTGGAACTGCTTCGTGTACTATCGTTGTGCTTGGTGGGAGTTCGGTCTCAACGGATGTTGTCGCCGTAGAGTGTATGCTCGATGGAGCAGCATCCTCTGTCAACCCGACGTCTGCTACAAGGTTTCGGAGAGTGCCATCTTGGTCTTCCATCGGGGCTGTGTCCTTTCGGTCATCAGCGGACGCAGTGAGGGCTTTGGCATAGGTGCTCGGTAGTACTGTCATCGCCGGCGACGGCTCCCGCACATCTGAAGGCAGTTGCGTAATCCGCCGTTGCATACAGTTCGACCTGAGGTGTCCCTCTTGGCCACAGCCAGAACATGTACGTGGTTGACCATCGTAAATCACCACCGCCCGACAACCACCAATTGTCAGATAGGACGGTACACGCTTCAGAAGATCAATAGTGATCTGTCGCACTCCGTTAAGAACGGGGTACGTGGCGAAGTGTGTCCAGCGTTCTGCCGTGTGACCATGTACCGTGCCGTATGGCTTAAAAGCCTTGATAACTTCGTCAGCCGGGAGCTCAAATGGCAGCTCAAAAACACGTATTGTCCGTACACCCAGACCAGCATGTTCTACAGTTACCGTGCCGACATTCCCTTCACCATGGCAAAATCGGAGACCTGCTTTTGTCGCCTGCAGAATTTTACCACACGCCGCGTCATTTACTATTTTAACATACACCGTGGGACTAATGATGGACAGGTGAATTCCGACAATATCGTTTGGCGGTATCTTGACTTCCTCTCGAATGAATCGTTCCACTGCTAAAGCCTTTGGTCTTTCGTAGTCTTTGCAGAAATTGAATCGTAATGTAGTTTTCCTGTACTTGTTCGCCATGATCGTTGTTACTAGAACCGCGCGCAGACTAAGTCCACAAGAAAACAAACACTCGCACACGCCGCACAGGCGGAAGTATCGGAAACCGCAGAAACTCCGTGATCGTTGAAGTTGCCTCGGAAGAAGATAAAGAAAAGCTATTGAACAACCAGAAATTGAACTCGGTGGTCAAATGTGAACCACTGAAAAAAAGAAACCCTCTCGTCATATTATATGACGTACCTGCAATTATGACGAATGAAGAACTAGCAGAAACAATTAGGTTACAGAACTTTGATAAAATGAAAGAAGATGAATTCAAGAACAACTTTAAGTTAAAATTTAAGACTGGTCCGCGGGGTCGTGATGTTGTTCATCACGTCGCCGAAGTATCGGCGCCGATGTGGAAAAATGTAACAACAATGGGCAGATTGTATGTTGGTTTCCATGCCATCAATACAAGAGACTATGTCGTGGTACCTCGTTGCCACAACTGTGGTGACCTGGATCACGTCCTAAGGCTGTGCACCAGGGAGCCGGCGTGCACCAAGTGCGGGGAGAAAGGTCATGGCCGCAAAGACTGCAAGGCGGCGGCAGTTTGCATACCATGTAGGAATCGAGGAAAAAAGTCTTGTGGAACCACCAGTAGAAACTGCCCCACATACAGAATGCTGGAGCAAAGACTGATCTCCAGGACTGATTATGGCTGAGCCCAGCATACCGAACAGGATGCCAAAGCGAAAGTCCCCGAGCAAAAGGAGGAGGGATGCCATGCGGGCAAATAGATTCAAGGACTTTTTGAGGTCGCTTACGGGAGTCATCAAAACTGAAACTAAGGACATGGCTATACAAACTGAATTTCCAACAATGGATATAGGAATACAAACAAATCTCCCCATGGCAGAAACTCTCTCCTCTGGAAGCCGGGAAACAAAGCCGAAACCACACCAACAGCGGCAAGAGCATCCTGCGGCTCCAGCAACCCATAAGGACAGTAACACAAATAACCAACCAATACAGAAAAATGTAGTGACGAGCTCTAGTATGAGCCCCACCACTCAGTGCACACCAATAGTTAGACTACCACCGGTCGATCCGGTTAGGGTGTACCCCAACTTGGAGTACACCATGCAGCTATACAGATTGGAGCAGCCGGCTACCCTGACCACTGCCTTACGACATGTGGTCCGCGTAGGACATGAAGACGGCAGAAAAATAACCTTTCCGGTTATGGAGGCTGTTGACAGAATCCAGCTAAAATCAGTGAATCTCCCCACCGACTTTGGAGCCTTGCGAGACCTGCTCAAGAAAGCACTCGAAAGACGAGGAGAGAAATTCGATCTTGACGACATTTATCAACAATCAGTACTGGCACATGGACGAATTGCATTTGACTGGAGTAAGACCTGGCCACATGACCGAATACATACATACTACCCATAATGACAAAAATTACTATAGGACAGCTTAACACACACAACAGCAGACTCGTAATGCAAGAGCTCCGAAGGGAGGTGGAGGAGAGGAGACTTGATGTACTCTGTCTACAGGAGCCATACTCCCTGGCTGGGAAAATAGCTTTTGCTGCCGCAAACTGGCAAATAGTCAGTAGAGGGGATGACCCGAAGGCGGCCATCATAATCACCAACAAGCTCTTGAGAGTCACCACACTCTCGCAGTTCACAACTAGCCACTGCAACGTCGTGGAGCTTCAATCCCCTACGGGAATTATAACTCTCATTAATATGTACTTTCAGTATGGGGACAATATAGAACTTCACATAGACCACCTAGCGAGAGTTACCACGGCGTTGCGGGGAAGAAAAGTCATAATAACTGCCGACATTAATGCAAAATCCCCCCTGTGGTACAGTGGCACAAGAGATGCAAATGGTGAAAAGGTTGAAGAATTTATTGTGGCATCACAACTTGTGGTGGCCAACAGACCCGGCAATCCTCCCACCTACGCTGCAGGTGGAGGACAGGGCACAAACATTGACATCACCCTTGTAACTCCGAATACAGCCAATAACCTTCAAAATTGGAGAGTCACAGAGAATGCCACCACAAGCGACCACAATCTGATAACTTTCACCATAGGAGAAAGAGAGAGCCACTGGGCCACGGGGTGGGAAATACAACTAAATTATAAAAGAACCGATTGGGAACGCCTAGCGAGGGAGTGTGACATCCCTCCATTACCGGAAGACGACATGCACTTAGACGTGGACGTGGATCAGAGGGCAGAGGAACTGGTGAACGCAGTGACAAGAGCGGTGAGGGCAGCCGTACCTACTAGGAGGACGGCCATGGCGGCCTCCCCGTCACCATGGTCTGCCGAACTAAGCGAACTGCGTCAGTCTGTCAGAAGGCTGAGGAGGTACTATCAGCACAGTATCGTCTGGCAGGAACGACAAAGGTGGCAGCTGCTGTATGGGGAGGAAAAGCGAAAATTCCAAAAGGAACTGCGGGAAGTCAGAATGAGAAGCTGGGAAAACTTCGTGCTCAACCAGCTAGTCACGGACCCATGGGGGCTCCCATATAAGCTAGTGAGAGAAAAAATCCGCTCTCCTCTGGAATTATCTACAGTCAGGTACGGGGATAGGATGACGGAGTCCTGGCAGGAGACTGCGGGGGTCCTCCTCCACTCCCTGCTGCCTGACGACAATGCGGATGGGGAAACAGAGAGGCAGCAGCAACTCAGAGATCAAGACCGAGAAATATACACCAATGAGACGGCTGTCTACCCCTTCTCAGAAGAGGAGGTAGCAACCCACATAAGATCTCTGCAAAGAGGAAAAGCACCTGGGCCAGACGGCATTGTGGCGGAGGTGGTGCAGTTTCTGGCGCCCCAGCTGACTGCGCCACTAACACATCTGTACAATGAATGCCTCAGACAGCGTAAGTTCCCTAAGATATGGAAAATGGCACATGTAGTCATCATAAAGAAAGGACCAGATAAGGATCCCGCAGAAGCGAAATCCTACAGGCCGATTTGCCTACTGGATATATTTGGCAAAATATTGGAAAAACTGCTGGCTGACAGACTGACAGCACACCGAGTGTTGTGCGGGATGAGTGACAGGCAGTTCGGGTTCAGACCGGGGCGGTCGGCATCTGATGCAATCGCCCTGGCGGCCGAGGTCTGTGGCTCGACCCCGCACAAATACGTGGTTGGCATCATGGTTGACATCAGTGGCGCCTTCGACAACCTGTGGTGGCCTTCGCTCTTCTCCTGCCTGCGGGAGAAAGAGTGTCCAGGGCCGCTATATGGTTGCCTGAGGAGCTATTGTGAGGATCGGGAGGTTTGGCTATCATCCTCTAGCGAAAGAGTTGGCAAGACAATCACTAAAGGATGTCCCCAAGGCTCCGTCTTAGGACCCCTCTTCTGGGACATCCACATGGAGCCTTTGTTAGATAGCTTACAACAGAGTGAAGAGGTGCTAGAGGTGATAGCTTACGCGGATGACCTCCTCCTGTTGGTTGGCGGCCGCAGCCGCGAAGACATTGAACCAAAGATAGCGACAGCACTAGACAAACTCCAACAGCGGTGCCACGCGACTAAAATGACGATATCGCCCAGCAAATCTACTTACCTCCTGCTAAAAGGACATCTCATTAGAAATCCGACTGTCAGAATAGACGGTTCACCAGTTCTTAGACGACGCGAGACACGCTACCTAGGAGTCATCATTGATGAGAGGTGGAGTTTCGGCAAGCACATTGATACCGTCACCCAGAGAGCCCTTCAGATACTAAACAATCTCATCTCAATAGGTCATAAAAGATTCCATCTTCCTCCACACTTAATCAGACTATATCACAACAGCATCCTAACTTCAGTCGTGGGTTACGGCTCGGGAGTCTGGGCGCACAGGCTCACGAGGATAGTGCCCGCCATGGCAGTGAGAAGGGTCCAGAGAAGCATGCTACTAAGAGCTGTGGGTGCTTACAGAACATCTCCAGGGGGGGCCCTATTAGTCATAATGGGGCTCTGCCCTCTGGACATCAAGATAAGGGAACAGGCGGCCTGGTACTGGGCCAAAAGGGATAATTACGAAGAGATTGTAGATATTATGGGTATCAGAGTGGGGCACAAAAGAGAAATAAGGAAAAGAGGGGAGGAACTCTGGCAGGAGACCTCGGCTGTAGAAGAGGCTGGACGACGAACCTTCCAGTTTCTACCTGATGTGAGGGAACGCCTGGGTATGAAGTACTTCGAGCCTACACGAGGTCTGATTCACTTTCTCACTGGCCATGGACCCTACCCGACATACTTATGTCGATTTGAGAAAAGGGCAACACCAGCGTGCGACTGTGGCGATCCGGAGGGTACACCCGAACATGTTGTTTACGAATGCCCTCTCTTCAATGATGTCGCAAACATACTACGAGACAGACTTCCTAACCATGACACGTATCAACTGCTTAGACGTGAGGAAACCTTTCAGACTCTAAACACCTTGGCAAACGAGGTATCTCGAAAAGTTTTAACTGAATATTTAAGAGAGATACAGTAAGAACAAGGATAATAATTATTACCGATTGTGACCAAGAGCCCTAGTCCCATACCGCCTGTGCGTGGACTGGCCGACTTCACCCGAGTTGGAATCCGCCATGTACAGGACTAGGGGGAGTAGGGACCAACCACCGATTATGACACACCGAATATGACGTAGGATAAGTTAGTTTGTAGGACTTAGTTATAGGAAATTAGAATAGGTACTGCAGCGATTTATAACGTCGAGGCCTGCCCAGTGCCAGGGGCATGTTCTTCGGGGTTAGCTCGAAGAACAAGGCATAATTAAGTAGGTTTATATTCTTACTGGCACACATGTGACGCTGCAGAAAATACATAAATTCAATTAGTTATAGGAATTAGATATAAACAGTAGATATAGATATTAAATGCCCATTGTTGTTAGTGTAACTGTAGCTCACTATTAAACTAAAAGCTAGCTGCACAATTCAATATAAATGTATAACTGTTAGGGCCCACTAATGAGCTTAAGGAAGTGGGTCAACTTGTATAATTATAATGGTTATCAATAAAGAATTTAAAAAAAAACCGCTTCTCACCGCCGCTAGCGCCGAACTGGGGCCACTCAGCTACCGCGGGCGGACATTTCGTGAGAAGACTCCGTCGCAACGAAAAACGCCTTCTTTTAATGATGTCCAGCCCATATCCTGTATCATTTCTGTGACACTCTCTCCCATGTTTCACGATAATACAAAACGTGCTGCCCTTCTTTGAACTTTTTCGATGTATTCCGTCAGTCCTATCTGGTAAGAATCCCACACCCCGCAGCAGCATTCCACAAGCGGACGGACAAGCGTAGTATAGGCAGTCTCCTTAGTAGATCTGTTACATTTTCTAAGTGTCCTGCCAATAAAACGCAGTCTTTGGTTAGCCTTACCCACAACATTTTCTATGTGTTCCTTCCAATTTAAGTTGTTCGTAATTGTAATACCTAGGTATTTAGTTGAATTCACGGCCTTTAGATTAGACTGATTTATCGTGAAGTCGAAGTTTAACGGATTCCTTTTAGCATTAATGTGGACGACCTCACACTTTTCGTTAGTTAGGATCAACTGCCTATTTTCGAACCATTCAGACTCTTTTCTTAATCGTTTTGCAGTTTTTTTCGTCTTCTGATGACTTTATTAGTCGATAAACGACAGCGTCATCTACAAACAACCTAAGACGGCTGCTCAGATTGTCTCCCATATCGTATATATATATATATATATATATATATATATATATATATATATATATATATATATATATATATATATATATATATATATATATATATATATATATATAAGGAAAAGCAAAGGGCCTATAACACTACCTTGGGGAACGCCAGAAATCACTTGTTTTACTCAATGACGAACTGTGACCTCTCTGAGAGGAAATCACAAATCCAGTCACTTAACTGAGACGATATTCCTTAAGCATTAAATTTCACTACAAGCCGCTTGTGTGGTAAAAAGTTAAAAGCCCTCCGGAAATCCAGAACTACGGAATCGATCTGAAATCACTTATCGACAACACTCAACATTTGCTTGCTAGTTGTGTTTCACAAGAACAATGTTTTGCAAGCCCATGTATTAACTCATGATTATTTGTTGCTAACAGGTCAAGTGTGTTTTCTCAACCGTTTACTATTCGCGTGGGATCATGAACTAACTGCTCGAAATAATTTTCAGAGAATGCGTTTAGCACAATTTCGGATTGTATTTTATGCGTACATTAGGAATTAAACATGTATTTTTGCCAACAAAATGTTCAAATGTGTGTGAAATCTTATGGGACTTAGCTGCTAAGGTCATTAGTCCCTAAGCTTGCACACTACTTAACCTAAATTAAATGAATTTTATCCATAGTGGATGCTGTCGAACTCCGTGACTGTTCCTTTATCGGGTGTAGAAAAATATCCGCTACCAGTCACAATAAAAGGTTATTTCTTTGTCACACGACCGGTTACGGGCTTGCGCCCATCCTCAGGCGTTTATACATTCATTTACACGTTTATACTGTTGGAAATCACTGTATGAATACAAAAAAATTATTGGCTGGTGACTACACAGATACAAGTGCGACAATTGTAAGAGGCTAGGCAGCATTTGACGAAAATATATCGGTACTTACACAGCGATGAAGCACCATTTTTACAGTTATACTGTGGTGACATTTTTGCCACTTAGTTACACACTTATTGTCGTTTCCGCGTGCATATTTCAGTTATACCAAGTATAACTTCATATTTCACTATTATGAGGTGCACTCGTGAATACACTATGTTTACATACAAACATGTGGGCTCTGGTCAAAGACCTTAGACGTAGCAGATGTAAAGATGTTACTCATACAGAAACTTGTAAGTTATGGTCAGAGAACATAGCCACAGGAAGTGCAAGGGTGTTGCATATATAGAAATTTGAAAAGCTATTATAAACTGCGACGTTTTTTGATACACATTTTTTTAATTCACATTTTTGTCGGAGAACTTAGATCCAGGAAGTACAATGACGTTTACAGTATGACTATTACAAATTACGATAATGACCTTTGGACTGTTGTATTACTGCTACATCAAATTTCCATAGAATATTACTTTGTTATTATATCAGAGGATAATTAGTTTCTGTTTTTGAATATTTCATGAAATATGTGAAGATAGGAATTTTTGCAAGCTCCACTTGTTGGTTGAGAATAAGGTCTGGTGAGTTAGAGCTGTGGATATAAATTTCTAGCTCTTCAAGCAGATTCATTTTCTTTCCTTTGTCACAGTGTGTAGTATTTGTAGGTTTTCTGTGATGTCTGTGGCTGAGTGACCATGGTCTTTTAGGTGCATTGCAAAGGTGGATTTATCAAAATTATTTAGCTGGAAGGCATCCATATGCTCACAGTATCTTATAGTGAAACTCCTTCCAGTTTGGCCTATGTAGAACCGTGGGCAATTGTCACATAAAAGTTTGTAAATACCTGATTTGCGGTGGCATTGGTTGTTTGTCTTACTGTTGTGGATGATGTGCTGTTGTAGCTTGTTGTTAGTGCTGAAAGGAATTTGAATACCAGTTTTCCGAAAGAGGTTGGCAATTTGGTATGAAATTTTACCTATAAATGATATGCTGGAGAATGTGTTTTTTCCTTCTTGTGAATGTGATTTAGTAGGTGTTCATTGTTTAGTTTTGATTTTGTTGTTAAGTTTATCAATTACATCTGGGTTGTATCCATTTCTCCGTGCAATTTCTTTTATAATGTTACTTTCTTTTTGTTTATCATGGGGGCTGAGTGGGATTTTATGTATACAAGTAAGTGTGGCTCTGAAGAATGCCATTTTGTGTTGTACTGGATGACATGAGGAGTTGTTAATGACAACGTCACTAGTGGTAGGTTTTCTGTAAATCTGGAAGACATGTTTGTTGTTTACATTAGATATTGTAAAGTCAAGAAAATTGATGCCTTTATCTACTTGAAGTTCTACAGTGAAGTTGATGTGCATGCTGCTGACGCCTTTAGCAAGTTTCTCAATCTCCTCAGTTGTACCATTGTAAAAGATAATGGTATCATCCACATACCTTTTGTATTATATTATTTTAATTTCAAGTGAACTATCTTTTCTGAAGAATTTATTTTCTGTGTGGTTAATGTAAATATCTACAAGTGTTCCTGCCAAACTACTGCCCACTGCAAGACCATCTTCCTGTTTATAAATTTTGTTATTAAAAGTAAAATAATTGTGTGATAGGACTAGTTCTAGCAAGTCAATGAATTCACATATCTCAGCCTTGGATAGCTTTTTGTGTTTTAATAGGTTGTTTCTAATTATCTGAACAGTGTCATGTACAGGAATGTTGGTGTAAAGGTTTACGATGTCCATTGAAGCAAATTTGGCACCCATTGGTATTGGGAAGTCTTTGATGTGCTCAATAAGTTCATAGCTATGCTTACTGAAAAATTGTTTACATAGGTATAAAAGTTACTAAGAATGACTTTAAGTTTCTTGCTGATAAAATACGCGGGACTTTTCTTGAGTTGACTATGGGGCGTATAGGGCAACTTTCCTTATGAATCTTTGGTTGCGAATGTAGTTTTGGTGCAGATGGGTTACTAACAAGGCATTTTAGAACATCAGAGTCAGATAACAGGAAGTCAGAAGATTTCAGTAGATTCTTAAACTGGGCCTGAAATTTGGGTGTGGGGTCATTGTGTATTTCATGTACGTTATTATTCTGGAAAAAATCTAGAGTTTTGTTGATGTATTCGGATTCATACATAACAGCAGCTGAGTTCCCTTTATCAGATTTGACTACCAGAGCTTTGTTTTCAGATAGTTTTCTATTAATATTTCTGAGCAGTTTGGAGTCACAGTTATTTGATTTTGTAAGTTTTTCTCTATGGTATTGTTAACTTGCAGACCAATACTAATCTTTTCATTATTATTTAGTTTAGCTGAGTCACATCCCATTTCAGAGCAGACAATTAATTCTCTGATATTGTTATCATTGAGTATAGGTGGCATATTATATTTGAGATCCTTCTCAAGTAATTCAGTTTCATTTTTGTCAAATGAGATGGTGGTTGAATTAATCACCCTATCGTAAGACTTTTGTTCTGATGTGGAAGGAGATTGTAGTTGTTGCAGTTTGTTAGGGTTAAGAGCAAGTAATTTCTGATTATGTCTAGTTGACACTACTAGTTGTTCTTTGCACACTTGGTCGTTAATTTTATCTAAAATACACGTAAATTGCATTTGAGTGAAGGAGTTGCTTAGTGCCAAGTGGAGTTTGAGCATTTGTTTAAGGTCATCTTTACGCTTGTGCAATGATTAGATTTCCGTTTTTAATCAAACAGTTTCACATTTATAGATTGCTATTTTGGCTGACTTAGTGTGGATCCTAACATTAATTTTAATGTAGTTCGGTATTACTTTAGACAAAAGACACATTTTGTTGAATTTGATTGCTTGAATGGCCTTCATCATCTTGATTTTACATGTTCTGAATGCATTGACAGTTCATAATACCTGGATAGGTAACATTAAATGAATTTTATCCATAGTAGATGCTGTCGAACTCCGTGACTGTTCCTTTATCGGGTGTAGAAAAATATAAGCTACCAGTCACAATAAAGGTTATTTATTTGTCACACGACCGGTTTCGGGCTTGCGCCCATCCTCAGGTGTTTATACATTCATTTACATGTCTATGCTGTTGGAGATCACTGTATAAATACAAAAAATTATTTGCTGGTGACTACACAGATACAATTGGGACAATTGTAAGTAGTAAGGCAGCATTTGACGAAAATATATCTGTACTTACATAAAGATGAAGCAGCATTATTACAGTTATGCCGGGACCAGCCGCACAGTCCATGATTTTTCCAACATATCGAGGGCAAATTAAAGTCACCAGCAACTATAATCGTATGAGCCGGGTACGTGTTTGAAATCAGACTCAAGTTTTCTTTGAACCTTTTAGCAACTGTATCAACTGAATTCGGATGCTACAGGACACGGACTAGTGATATAGAAGAAGTGACTATTCCAACCCTCAGGGCAAAGTGAGCCTGGTGCCGTCTATCTGTGTAGCTGTGCACAGTAATAATCCGGCAGCGACAACAAACGTTTCGGTCGAAATCTGCTGAGCTGCACATTGTGCAATTCGTCTCGCGCTCAGGACGGTATTAAGTGTGCCCGCGTACTGACTGCGGCTGCGGCTGCGGCTGCGACTTGGTCTTCGTCAGATAAACGAAGAGGAACGTTTCAGTAGGCTACGGAAGTAAGAGAAGATAAAGGGAAAAGTGTTTAATAGTACTCTCGAGACGGAATCATTCATATTTACAAGTGACACAGAATACAGTGAAGATACATTTATAGGAGGAAAAGCAACATTTAAGACGTAATAATCTTATCATTCACATTAGCTGTTCCCGGCCACGTTTTGCTGTGGCCCGGTCTGTTTAAATGGAAAAGAAACACATGAGAAAGTATACTTCCTAATATGCCTCCTTTCTGCTCCTGTCCGTCCTCTTCTCCTCCTCTTTTGTCAATCTCATCCACCTGCCCCCCTCTCTCTGTTCATCACCTCCTTTCCACTTTCTATGCCCATTCCTTACCACCCCTCTGTCAATCTCCTCATTCTCCCTCTCTTTGACCTTGAGCCTCTTTTATTGTTATGCAAATTCAGATTCTTTAGTGTTACATAGTGTAGAAATCAGAAGTAAACCGGTTCAGCACGTTTTGAGATTTCTGGTGACAATATCTATCTTTTATGTATTACATATATACTTATATATTAGATATATTAAAACCATGTAGCTAATGTCAGTCCGAATGTTTATCAGAATACTGTGTAAAAACTAGAGAAAATCGGTCAAGATTTTTCGATATTTTTTGGTAATAACGCTTCCGTTGTGTCAAAATGGGGAAGCAATCTGTGAAGAATATTCGGAATTTAAGAATGTGGACAAACGAACGTTTAAATCTTAATTTAAATACATGTAAATGTTCGTTTTTCAAAATCTTTAATCTCAGTAAGTTCTCCATTGTTTCCTTTCTAATTTTGTCACAACGTTATATTCGAATATAGAGACTGGTTTGATGCAGCTCACCTTGCTACTCTATCCTGTACAAGCCTCTTTATCTCCGAATAACTACTTCAACCTACATCCTTCTGAATCTGCTTAGTGTGTTCATCTCTTGGTCTGCCACTACGATTTTTACCCTCCGCACTGCCCTCCAATACTAAATTGGTGATCACTTGATGCCTCAGAATATGTCCTACCAACTGATCCCTTCTTCTAGTCAAGTTGTGTCACAAATTTCTCTTCTCCCTAATTCTATTCAGTACCTCCTCATTAGTTACGTGACCGATCCATCTAAACTTCAGCATTCTTCTCTAGCACCACATTTCGATACCTTCTATTCTCTTCTTGTCTAAACTGTTTATCGTCCATGTTTCACTTCCATACACGGCTACACTCCATGCAAATACTTTCAGAAAAGCCTTCCTGCCACTTAAATTTATGCTCGACGTTAACAAATTTCTCTTCTTAAGAAACGCTTTCCTTGCCATAGCCAATCTACATATTAGATCCTCTCTACTTCGACCATCGTCAGTTATTTTACTTCCCAAATAGCAAAACTCGTTGATGTACATATTATATTCTCCTTTCAAGACACTGTTCATTCCATTCAGCTGCTCTTCCAGGTCCTTTGCTGTCTCTGACAGAATCACAGTGTTGTCAGTAAATATCAAAGTTTTTATTTCTTCTCCATGGAATTTTATCCCTCCGCCAGAATTTTCTTAGGTTTGCCTTACTGTTTCCTCAATATACAGATTGAAGAACTTTGGCGGAAGGCTATAAATCTGCCTCAATATCTTCTCAATCACTGCCCCTCGACTCTTGTAACTGCCATCTGGTTTCTGTACAAATTGTAAATAGCCTTTCGATCGCTGTATTTTACAGCTGATACCTTCAGAATTTGAAGGAGACTATTCCAGTCAACATTGTCAAACGTTTTTTTCTATAAATGCTAGAAACGTAGGTTTGCCTTTCCTTAATCTATTTTCTAAGATAATTCGTAGGAACAGTACGTCCTCGCGCGTTGCAACATTTCCACGGAATCCAAACTGATCTTCCCCGAGGTCGGCTTCTACCAGTTTTTCCATTGTTTTGTAAAGAATTCGTGTAGGTATTTTGCAACAATGATTTATTAAACTGATAGTTCGGTAATTTCCACCTCTGTCGACAAGCGCTTTCTTTGGGATTGGAATTATTATATTCTTCTTGAAGTCTGAGGGTATTTCACCTGTCTCATACATCTTGCTCACTAAATGGTAGAGTTTTGTTAGGCCTGGCTCTCCCAAGGCTGTCAGTAGTTCTAATGGAATGTTGTCTAGTCCCGGAGCCTTGTTTCGACTTAGGTCTTTCAGTGCTTTGTCAAACTCTTCACGCAGTATCATATCTCCTATTTCATCTTCATCGACATCTACATTCTCTTCCATTTCTGTAATATTGTCCTCAAGAACATCGCCCTTTATAGACCCTGTGTATACTCCTTCCTTTCTGCTTTCCCTTCTTTGCTTGGAAGTGGGTTTCCGTCTGAGCTCCTGATATTCATGCAAGTGGTTCTCCTTTCTCCGAAGGTCTCTTTAATTTTCCTGCAGGCAGTATCTACCTTACCCCCTCTACATCCTTACTTTTGTCATCTAGCCATCCCTACATAGCCAATTTGCACTTCCTGTCGACCTCTTTTTTTTTAGACGTCTGTAATCCTTTTCGCCTGCTTCATTTACTGCATTTTTATATTTTCTCCTTTCTTCAAATAAATACAATATCTCTTCTGTTACCCAAGGATTTCTACTAGCCCTCGTCTTTTACCTACTTGATCCTCTGCTGCCTTCACTATTTCATCTCTCAAAGCTACCCATTCTTCTTCTACTGTATTTCTTTCCCCCATTCTTGTCAATCTTTTCCTAATGCTCTCCCTGGATCTCTCTACAACCTCTGGTTCTTTCAGTTTATCCAGGTCCCATCTTCTCAAATTTCCACCCTTATAATACTCAACGCGTTATTCGAATGCAGCGTTATGCCAAAAATTCAAAGTAATCGGTGAAGAACTTTAAGATATATACAACTTGAACAAACGAACTTTTGCATTTTTATTTATATAGACTGCACGTGTCAGAACCGTATAACATCCGAGGCCCTCAGAATGATTTTCAGGACATCATACTCTGTGTACGATGTTGATCACAGGCGGCATTGTAAAATGTGACTTGTTGCTTCTTGTTGTCTACAATCACAGCCCAAACCGTAAGTAACTGAGCGCCACACCAGCCAGTATCCATCGTGCGCAAGGGTCACTGTTCGGCCATCGACCTTCGTCTGCGGAAGTGAGGTGCCTTCTGCTTCTGCTGGTCTGGCTTAGGGGTAGCTTTCCTTCAGGAGCTTCAGCGCAACCTTAAAAGCTGCTGGTGGCCGCTGTCCGCTTCCACTACCAAGCCTCTGTACTTCATTAACATATAGGGGGCAGAATTGTCCCGTGTAGGAAGTAAAGGCTGGCATTAAGCTCCGAGTAACATGCAGCCAACGTACAGGGAACACACATTTAGCATTAGATGTAGACATGCCATTGCCGATGCCTGAATTAGCAGTGTTGCAAGCCCTGCTGTGACTTTGTCAGTCTCGAAATAATTTTGTTTCATTTGGAGATCTTATTTTGCTGTTTTTGTTACTCGCGTATTGTTTCCTGGCAGAAAGAACAAAACAGATGTTGTTCCCACGTATTTTGAAGTGTTCTTGAGCTGTGTTTGAAATTCTGGCCATTCAAATTGCACTTTTCGTCTGGATGCTATGTTCCGAAGATGAAAGGGACATACCTTTGTCTGTGTAGGATTTGATTTTTAGTGGTTTTTAATGTAACAACCTGACAGTCTGTTTAAACTAAACATTTAAAAAATGGTTCAAATGGCTTTGAGCACTATGGGACTTAACTTCTGAGGTCATCAGTCCCCTATAACGTAGCACTACTTAAACCTAACTAACACATCCATGCCCGAGGCAGGATTCGAACCTGCGACAATAGCGGTCTCGGGTTCCAGACTGTAGCGCCTAGAACCACTCGGCCACCCCGGCCGGCAAACATTAAAAAATCGAAATATAAAATTAGGAACGAATAAGCCTGAAAAAATTCAACAGAAGTTTTAGCGGACATAGAATACACAATCAGCCAGAGGCAACATCAGTTCTTAGCTTGATTAGCTACGCATAGGGGCAAAAGAGAATAGACACACTTGAGTCGTTTTATATGTATACTGGTTGTTAAATTACATGACTGTTATCATTAAAGACAAATATTGTCCTACTGTATAGTCATTTGATCAGCTGGAAGGTATCAACTGGACGAGTGAACTGGCCATAAAAGGCTAGAATCCCCATTTGAGTTCCCGTCCGGCTTGCAGTTTAGTTGTTTTATGAAAATCCATAGTGTTAGGGGCGAAAGAAAATAGACACATCTGGTTATTTTACATCTGTATTGGTTGCTAAATAATGTCAGTGTTATCGTTACTGCAGAGGCATTGAGCAGCTGGAACCTATCAAATGGAGGAGTGAAGTGACCACGAAAGGCAAGAATTCCGATCTGGGTTCCAGTCTGGCATGCATTTTTAAGTGTTTTAGGAAGTTTCAAGGTGATAATTACTGCTGCGTTACACGTCATTCGTCAATGAGATGTGTCCCATCGTAGACAACCTGATCAGAGACAGAGAACAAGACCGAAATATTAGCGAAGAAAGGAATCGTGGCCTTGTTTAAAGAAGAGTCTCAACATTTGCTTCAATTAATTTGGAAGAACCAAAATATTAATCTGAATGCTTTGACGGTGACTGGAATCCGGTTTTCCTCGATGCTTGTATTCAACTGGACGGCCAGCTCGATAGCTCAGCTTCAGTATTAAAGAGATTATATATATATATATATATATATATATATATATATATATATATATATATGTATGTGTGTGTGTGTGTGTGTGAATATTTACGGCTCAGTGCTTTTTTATGTGGCAACGTAGTTTTCACTCCACCCAGGACTTTCTATTAGTCCTCATTACACTTCCTTGGAATTATTTTTTGGTAGCTATTCACAAAGACTCTAAATCTCACAATTTTAAACATGGCTGACAGCGGACAACGGTAAATATGCTTTTAATAAATGATGCGTACAACCAGTCAGTTGCATAAAATTTATTGCAATAAGCCTTGACCAGGTTTCAACACGACCAGGGTACCTTCTACAGCAAGAGTAAAGTAGCATACCTTACATGTTAAAATTATAAGCATACATTGCAAGCTGAAACGCTCAAGTAAGTGGCAGAAATCATAGATTAAGTCCTACATAAAAACCAGCAAGAATTATTCCACAGGTACAGCCTGTATATGAACAGACACTGAACTCAATGTATGTTTTTGTTACTAGCTGATTACAAGCTGTACCTGTGGAATAATTCTTACTGTTTTCCATGGAGGACTTAATGTATGATTTCTGCTACTTCATTTGAGTGTTATAGCTTATAATGTGTGCTTATAATTTTAATGAAATATAAGTTATATGACTTTATTACTTCTGAAGAACATACCCTTAGTCGTACTGAAACCTGATCAGGGCGTATTACAATAAACTTTGTGCTACCGATTGGGTGTATCCATCATTTATTGAAACACTAAATCGGATGGGGTCTTTCTAACGTTTGTTTGTGCTTCACCCCCATTGACGTAACTTTCTAGATTAACAAATCCATGACTTGAGTGAATACCAAACTTAAGTCTTTTAGTCTCGCTTAGAAGTACAGTCCATGGCTTCTCTTTAGTTTTGAAGTCTTTCGTTTGTTAGCCAATGGATAAATTTAAATTTTGCTGAATACAGTTTATTGTTTGTTTACTCAGTTTCGAACATATCAGTGGCAGAATATTAAAAATTAAATATGGCTGAAATTAGTATTGCAGACATGAAATACGCAACGGGCACGCTGTTGACTACACAAGCGTGACGTGTGGCACGCGCCGTGTTGCTGCCTGTACTTGGCGCACACTGTCCGCCATCATCTGGGACGTCATACTTTAATCTGTAGTTTCTAAAGTCATTGCTCCAGAGTGACGGAAGCTACGTGTCAGAATTACGAGCTTAATTTGAGCTGAAAACCAACTGGCTATATGGTAAGATGATTCATCATACAAAAATGAATGGGATGCAGAATGCCGTTTCTGTATGCTTGCGAATAATGTTCATAAGATATGTATTGAAGGGGATTGGCACGAGAATGATAGGGTTATGAACACAAAAACAAGAAACACCACGAAATAATTCGGTTAACGGTTGAGTGGAATTTTGCCGTCACTCGTATCAAATAATAATATTTGATCTGGGGAATATGAATCCGGAATCATATTTTGTTTACGCAACGTAAGTGAATAGCAATTCACATTTTTCCATAGACTTTTTAAATTTACACATCTGAATATAAGTATTTTAAGTTTCTACTTCCTTTGAGGTAGTACTGTTAATAAGCTATTTTTTTAATCCAAATGGCTCTGAGTATTATGGGACTTAATATCTAAGGTTATCAGTCCCCTAGAACTTAGAACTACTTAAACCTAACTAACTTAAGGACATCACACACATCCATGCCCGAGGCAGGATTCTAATCTGCGACCATAGCGGTCGCGCGGTTCCAGACTGAAGCGCATAGAACCGCTCGGCCACACCGGTCGACATTTTTAATGCATCTAAAACCAAAAAGTGCAGTACCCCATGAAACCTACGACATCATTGCTAGTAAAAGGTGACTCGGCTGTCAAGGTTGATTTCTAGAACGGAAAGCAAAAGTGAACAGGGGAATCATATGATGATAACTGATTGAGTATAATTACGTAAAATGATTGATAAGAAAAGGGCAGGGAAATTTCAAGAAATTATGTTGTATTCGAACCTTGTATGTTATGTTACTTAAGAACCAACTTTTAATATTTGAAGTTTAAGACATAATACCAAAAAGCTTTTAGTCAAACTCAGTCTGACGTTTATCGAAGAAGAAGCAGAAGAGAAAAAATTAACGCAGCCCATTGATTAAGTGGAGTAGGTGATAGTGCTGTTGGATGTTGAGAATGCATTTTAGCCAACGTGGAGGATGCCGGCTGCTGAGGTGGAAGCAACGGCTCTGTCCCATCGGCAGCCACAGCTGCTGTGGCTGGACGCTACAGCCCAAAGGCAACGGTAGTGTAGTTGGTAGTGATGGACAGTTGCTTCGAGGTGGAAGTCGTAATGGTGTTGCTCTGGGGTAATCAGGGAGACAATGTCCTGCAGGCTGCCCCTTGTCCTGACATGGCGCTGAGCCCGGGGCATAGGCGTTATCTGACGGTCACTGCCTCAAATGGTTCCAGTGGTGAAACAGATTCAAATGGCTTTAAGCACTATTGGACAATATCTGAGGTCATCACTCCCCTAGACTTAGAACTACTTCAACCTAACTAACGTAAGGACATCACACACATCCATGCCCGAGGCAGGATTCGAACCTGCGACCGTAGCAGCATCGCGGTTCCGAACTAATGCGCCTAGAACCTCTCGGACACATCGGCCGGCGGTGAAATAGGGTTTCGTTTGGGGCCGTGGCGGAGTGCGACTGACGTCTTTGCTAATCAGTGATCGTGCTTGGAGTCCGCCATGTCTGGGTCCGAAAGTCAACGCCAATATCGTCACCCGAGATCAGAAAAATGACCTTTTGGTGGATGCTGTGGAGACACAGTTGAGTGTAGGAGGTCGAGCAGCGATTGACGACGACGGTCATGCAAAATTTCAGCCAGGTTTCGTCTGTTATCAGCGGTAGAGCTTTCTCCAGTCAAGAAGCTTGTCACTGTTCATTCCTCTTTCGTAGTCAGCTACTTAAACATCGTCATGAGCCTCTCAGCCTTAGAGTTACACGTAGAGTGAGCTGTTACGTTGATAAGGATGTAGATTTCTATTCCTGCGGAAGGAAAATGCAATTTGGTTGAAGTAGGTGAAGCGTCATGTCATACAACAGCAGTAGTGGCTCCATGAATGGCAAAAATGGTAGCCACAGCTTCGATGGTAGCTTCCATTCTGGTGGGCACCATATTGGATACATCTGGAAAAAAGAACGAAACGTCTACCAATAGGAGCCCAAGAGGTGCGACGCCAAATCTACGAGGGCTTGCTGAAAAGTAATGCTTCTGAACTTTTATGTGAAACTCTTAAAGCCTTTTAAATGAAACAAATTCTATTAATATTATACATCTTTATTCTTCATGTCTACGTAATTGTAGCCCTCTGCCGCAACAGGGTTCCAAATTGTAGCGCGTATCATGGTGAAGTGTAAAGTAAATACGTAAAGTAAATATCTCTGTACTTGACGAACAGCTTGCTGTAATCCAGTCTCGAATTCGAAGAGTTTGTCTACACATGTAGGACCCTCTGCTTCAGCATGACAATTCCAGGCCATACACGAGTTCTGTCGAAATCTGCAATAATCCAGCGCTTTGCTTTCACTGTCGTCGATCATCCTCCCTACAGTCCCGACTTAGCCCCATCCAATTTCCATCTAAAACTTAAAGTGAACCTACGATGACTTCACTTTGATAGTGATGAAGCGGTACAAGCAGATTTCAGCTTGTGGCGCCGCCAACAAAATCAAACATTCTACGTTTGTTTTGTTTAAAAAGCTTCAAGTGTTTTCACATAAAATATTCGGAGGCGTTACCTTTCAGCACACCCTCGTACATGGACACGTTCCTGTGGTTGGTGCGAGGTCGGCTATGGTGAGTAACGCTGCGACGCGCCAACTGGTTCCACATGCAGGCTGTGCATGCACTGTCCATCATCTCGATTTCTGCATCTATTCCTGATCGATATTCGTCACACCTGGGCAAGTTCTTCAACTGTACCATGCCCCAAGCGATCGACGAAGCAGCTACAGTACCTGCTAGTGCAAAGGTTCTGGGATGACCAGCTCATAATCTGGTAATTCAGTATCCTCTAGATGGATGCAGTGCAGCGCTTTAAGGCGCTGGTGCAGCGGATAAAAGGTCGTTAGAAAAGACGAGGCGTTTGTAAGAGGACACTTGGCGATCACCGCTGGACGCAAGTGAAGCCCTTTAGTACCACTGGGTCACTAGTAGTGACAGCCGCTACTTTTCTGGATGTCTCGCGGAAAATTATCCAGCGAATGCTGCAGATTTTAATTTGACTGAGGGCAAAGTTAGCCCGCTGGAAGGCATAATAAAGTATCAGCGATGGCATGTTGCGTTCCGTGGCGAAAATGGAGTACTCGAAATTGCTCCGATAGAGCATCCATCCTTGCAGTCGCAAAGTTTTTATGGCAGACGATCATATGGGCGAAACAAGATAATAAGAGACTTGTGGTTTTTTCTATAAGTGATCCTAGTACTTCTTCGGTCTTCTGACTAATGTGATGTGGCTCTTTATGAAATCCACTCCTGTGCCAACCTTAGAGTAGTGGTAGTATTCCATCTCCACAATTATTTATTGGATTATTCCATTCTCTGTCTGCCTCTACTGTTATTAACCTTTACAGCTTCAATAAAGTTCAGGGTTCAACTATTCACAGAGGTCCAAGGTGGGCTGTATTATCGTATGGCAGCGAAACTTGGTAGATATTCTAATGCGTTAATGCGGAACCGATTTACTCTGGAAAAAAATTGGTTCCAATTTTGGCTACCAGGTGCAATGAAACAAAGATGTATGTAAATGTTTCCATATGTAATGATTAGCAACAGGACATGGTCAGAAAAGGTCAAACAAATGAGAACAGCGTAATGCTGATTTCATTATTAACCGCCGCTTTCACAAATTGTTCATTGTGAGCACTCTATCTACTTTTGAGCGGCGATAATCATCGCAAAAGATCTCGGTTTGAGAATACTTTTAATTGCGCTGCCGTTAACGTTTTAGATGCATATGCTACCGATTGTTCAGAGCCATTGCCATTTTTGTGTGAAAGAACTGTTCCGATGCTGTGAAGCAACTGAAATCCAAACCTGAATACTGGACAGGGATTTGAAATTCACTCGTCCCGCTTGTGATTTCCACTCTTCATCAGTGTGCTACCATGCTTGTTTGCAAAAAATGTAAGTGTCGTTATTGGTAGAGAATATACGGACTTTCTTCGCCGACTGTGATTATCAGGAGTTGCAATATAACACATTCACCACCCGATCTTTAGTCTTTATTTGCAAGTGCCTGAGTCTGCAGTTTGTCCTATGAAGAGGTCCCGTACGTCGGCCTTCATCCTTAAGAGAAAATCCTTGGTGCCTGATGACATTTTTTGGAAAGGTATTCAAGTGCGGTAAAGGACAACTGCGAGCGTTATCATGATTCGCGGAATTATCTCCAATATTCTCTACGTGAGCATAGAATACTGGCTTTTAGAGTAAATCTTTACGTCTTTGTCATGGAATCATGTCTTTGTTGAAGACACAATGTTGTGCTTGACGTTTCGTTTCCCGCTGTCGGACAGATCCTCAGAGGCAGAGGATATGGAGACAGATTATTCTCCAAGACAGTAAAAGAACGGACTCGCAAAATCAGAAACCAATATTCTTAACATCGGTTTGTTGCAGAATTCTAGAACATATTCTGAGATCGAACACAATAAATCTCTTAGAATCCGAGAAGCTTATGTCCACAAATCAGTTCAGTTTCAGAAAGCATCGCTCTTGTGAATCTCAGATTACCTTTTTTCTCACGCGATATACTGATAACTATGGATAAAGGACAACAAGCAGATTCCAGTTTAGAAAACTGACGAGAAGCATTTGTCACTGTACCCCAGCGCAGGCTGTTGAAGTACGAGCATATGGAATAATTTCCCACATAAGTGAGTGGCTTGAAGACTTCTGAAGTAGTAAATGCAGTATGTTGTCCTCGACGGCAAATGTTCCCCGGAGACAGGGGTATCGTCAGGAGCGTACCCTGAAAGTGTGACACGACCGCTATTATTTTCTATATACATAAATGGTCTGGCGGACAGGGTGGGCAGCAATCTGTGACTGTTTGCTGCTGATGCTGTGGTGTACGGAAAGGTGTCGAAGATGAGTGACTGCAGGGGGATACAAGATGACTTAGACCAAATTTCTAGTTTGTGTGATGAATGGTGGCTGCCTCTAAATGTAGAAAAAAATGTAAGTTGATACGGATGAGTAGAAAAAACGAACTCACAATGTTCAGATACATCATCAATAGTGTCCTGCTTGACAACGCCGCAAAGCGTTATGAAATGAAACGAGTATATAAGTGTTGTCGTAGGGAAAGCGGATGATCGATTTCGGTATGTTGGGAGAATTTTAAGATACTGTGGTTCATCTGTAAAGTAGATGGCATATACAGGGTGTTTCAAAAATGACCGGTATATTTGAAACGGCAATAAAAACTAAACGAGCAGCGATAGAAATACACCGTTTGTTGCAATATGCTTGGGACAACAGTACATTTTCAGGCGGACAAACTTTCGAAATTACAGTAGTTACAATTTTCAACAACAGATGGCGCTGCAAGTGATGTGAAAGATATAGACGACAACGCAGTCTGTGGGTGCGCCATTCTGTACGTCGTCTTTCTGCTGTAGGCGTGTGCTGTTCACAACGTGCAAGTGTGCTGTGGACAACATGGTTTATTCCTTAGAACAGAGGATTTTTCTGGTGTTGGAATTCCACCGCCTAGAACACAGTGTTGTTGCAACAAGACGAAGTTTTCAACGGAGGTTTAATGTAACCAAAGGACCGAAAAGCGATACAATAAAGGATCTGTTTGAAAAATTTCAACGGACTGGGAACGTGACGGATGAACGTGCTGGAAAGGTAGGGCGACCGCGTACGGCAACCACAGAGGGCAACGCGCAGCTAGTGCAGCAGGTGATCCAACAGCGGCCTCGGGTTTCCGTTCGCCGTGTTGCAGCTGCGGTCCAAATGACGCCAACGTCCACGTATAGTCTCATGCACCATACACCTCTATCCATACAAAATTCAAACGCGGCAACCCCTCAGCGCCGCTACCATTGCTGCACGAGAGACATTCGCTAACGATATAGTGCACAGGATTGATGACGGCGATATGCATGTGGGCAGCATTTGGTTTACTGACGAAGCTTATTTTTACCTGGACGGCTTCGTCAATAAATAGAACTGGCGCATATGGGGAACCGAAAAGCCCCATGTTGCAGTCCCATCGTCCCTGCATCCTCAAAAAGTACTGGTCAGGGCCGCCATTTCTTCCAAAGGAATCATTGGCCCATTTTTCAAATCCGAAAAGATTACTGCATCACGCTATCTGGACATTCTTCGTGAATTTGTGGCGGTACAAACTGCCTTAGACGACACTGCGAACACCTCGTGGTTTATGCAAGATGGTGCCCGGCCACATCGCACGGCCGACGTCTTTAATTTCCTGAATGAATATTTCGATGATCGTGTGATTGCTTTGGGCTATCCGAAACATACAGGAGGCGGCGTGGATTGGCCTCCCTATTCGCCAGACATGAACCCCTGTGACTTCTTTCTGTGGGGACACTTGAAAGACCAGGTGTACCGCCAGAATCCAGAAACAATTGAACAGCTGAAGCAGTACATCTCATCTGCATGTGAAGCCATTCCGCCAGACACGTTGTCAAAGGTTTCGGGTAAATTCATTCAGAGACTACGCCATATTATTGCTACGCATGGTGGATATGTGGAAAATATCGTACTATAGAGTTTCCCAGACCGCAGCGCCATCTGTTGTTGACAATTGCAACTACTGTAATTTCGAAAGTGTGTCTGCCTGAAAATGTACTGTTGTCCCAAGCATATTGCAACAAACGGTGTATTTCTATCGCTGCTCGTTTAGTTTGTATTGCCGTTTCAAATATACCGGTCATTTTTGAAACACCCTGTAGGACGCTAATACGACATATTTTTGAGTACTGCTCGAGTGTTTGGGATCCGCGCCATGTCGGATTAAAGAAAGACATCGAAGCATTTCATAGGCAGGCTGTTAGATTTGTTACCGATAGGTTCGAACAAGATGCAGGTGCTATGGGAGTGCTTCAGGAACTCAAATGGGGTCGAGAGGCGATGGAATCAGCACGGCGGAAAAGGTTAGTAATTCTACGTGGAGTAGCTAAGAGAGGAGAGATGTAGTGTTCGCAGCGAAAGGAAAAGTACCGCTGTAATTTATGTACGGTGTGTTCGGTGGAGGACACGTTATTCTTTGCGACGGTAACTAACATTCAGGAGGATTCGGAGTGTCTTAGTGTGTTACAGAAAATTTAAACGTTACGTTTCGAAGAGCGTAAAAGTTTGGAGACGTTAGTTAACGGAGAGTGATGAAACGCCTTCACTTTTATTTTATATTGGCGTGTTGTTTTTAATACTTAGTCTTCTACTCTTTAAGTGTCTTCGAATACGTTGTGTTGTTTCTGTTTCAGAGCGCGCCGTAATCCTTTTGTGCTATAGTTTTAAGTGAACAGAAAGGATGTGATCTTAATTTTATTTATTATTGTCAGTCTTCCGGTGCTGATATCCCTGTAGTGCACCGATGCTACTTTCGGCTAATGCGTCTTGGAGTCAGTCAGAGAAACATGTGAAACCCATTTAAAAATTTACCATTCTCTCACGAATTTGACCTTTCAGAATGAGGTTAGAGACCCAAATAATTTCGGTTAGGAGTACTAGGGAGATGGGGAGGTAGGAATACGCCACTAAAGACCAATATCTTTATTTAGGTGGCTAAATTAACGGGTGAAAAGTCATAGCACGTCAATCGACGGTTGTAAAACATCGCGGTCGTGCCGACGAATGTTGTGGAGCTTATACGGGAGGAAACTTGACGCTGTTTGCTTTGTTTAGCACTAAGGGCCACTACTAGTTCGAGTGTAACTTCAGTCCTCTTTTGTCAAAATTGTTTTCATGTTTATGAGCTTATGTATGATAATTATTGTTCCTTAGTAAAATTTCGATATCAAAGACTCTAATTAGACAAGTTGTAGACCTCAGTGATAAATATAGCAATAACACAAGCTCCGTAACACACATCGGTGCAACTCCTTGATGTCAAGCACTGGTCAGAAGACGTCACGAATCCACCGTTGCCTGATTTCGCATAAATGGTTTGACTGTTTCGGTTGGTTGGGCTAGTAGAGCGTACATTGATTGGATACATGAAAGCTGTGCCAACTTGCTCACTGTCACGACCTACCTGCACCCCTAGAATCAAATGGTTCAAATGGCACTAACCATTATGGGACTTAACATCTGAGGTCATCAGTCGCCTAGACTCAGAACTACGTAAACCTAACTAACCTAAGGACATGCCCGAGGCCGGCCGGGGTGCCGAGCGGTTCTAGGCGCTACAGTCTGGAACCGCACGACCGCTACGGTCGCAGGTTCGAATCCTGCCTCGGGTATGGATGTGTGTGATATCCTTAGGTTAGTTAGGTTTAAATAGTTCTATGTTCTAGGGGACTGATGACCTCAGAGGTTATGTCCCATAGTGCTCAGAGCCATTTGAACATGCCCGAGGCAGGATTCGAAACTGCGACCGTAGCACCAGAGTGGTTCCGGACTGAAGCGCCTAGAACCACTCGGCCACAGCGGTCGGCACCCTTACAATCCATGCCAACAGGAAACGCTCTTCGTGAGACACAGTCTACCTGTACTCCGTAATCCTCGTCCTCCCTAGTGGATGACCGTTTCGACTATCACACTCAGGAAGTATTTAGTTCATGCGGCTTTTGTGTTTGCTTATAGGTTCGATATGGAAATATCAACGACCATCCGTGATAAGCCATGTGACCAGCATGAGCGTTACTCGTGTATTAGAAAGAGAACCAAAGCAAAAGGGGCTCTGGTATGGCGCTGTTCAAAACAGAAATCGAGATAATGGTGAGGAATGCTTATGGCAGAAGACTGTAAGGTGGTACCTCAAATGAGCATCAACGTGGAGCTCCAGATGACACTTGCTTAGATGTACAAAAGACTCTGAGTCAGGCAAAGAAGAGATCACGAGAGAAAGAGACTTCGATTCCTAAGAAATATTCCAAATAGTTAGGTGAGCACAATACAAGGTATGATTTTGTTACCGAAATACCAGAACAGCAAGCAACGCAGAGGGCATTAAACAACCATCAGGCTAAATCACACGGAAATCACAAAGAAGTAGGAACAGTGCAAGAAGTTGATCTTCAAGTAGGGGAACTAACCCCGAATGACGGTAGCAGTTTCCTTTAGGTTATGACAACTTTGGGGAGAGGATCATAGTTTTTAGGAGAAAAGAAGGAAGGGATGCTTTAAGGAGCAAACAAGACATTTTTATGGACCATATCTGGGATGCTCTAGGAAGAAATTTTCTCAATTGTACATTATTCGTGCAGACTTCGGTAGTTCAAAAAATGAAAGAACCAAGTATCCGGTGGCGTTTGAGTTCTTATCAAATATAATAAAAAAGACATGTAACCGTCTCTACCGCAATGTAATCGATGTTATACCAGAATGGTTTCCTAAAAATGTTATCTCAGATTTCCAAAGAGCAGAGATTTTTACGCTAAAATTTGAACTTCCCTAGATTGAAGTACATGGGTGGCATTTCCACATGAAGTATTCTCTCTGGAGGAAAGTATAAGATTTAGGACGTACTTACTGAAATCCCTGGACTAGCGGGACAGAGCGGGTGAGGTTATATTTGCGGAAAGGGACCAAAATAAGTTTCTGTCAGTTACACTCAACATATAAATGTTATTAGTTAAAACACACAATAACATAAGCAATAATTAAAATCTCTCAAGGTTTTAACGTAAGACCTCCTTTGATTTGATTTAAATCGGCTGGAAGCCACATATGAAAATCCAGGGCCCAAGGCCTAAGCAAGGAATTGAGGTATAGGAATTCTTCTGGAAGATACACTTCTTTCAAAAAAAAAGTTTTTATACAATAGAAAATAGGCTGAAGGCCACACATTAAGCAAGAACAGTGTTACGGCTTAAGGCCAAAACAAAGATTTTCAATGTTAATTGTGAATAGGCTGAAACCCGACTGAAGGCCACATATGAACCAAACAATTTAACGGCGTAAAGCCTAGGAAAAAGGGCTTTCAGTTTCACAGGCTGAGGGGTTTAGCTTAAAACATTTCATGCAAACTCGGCTGAAGGCCACATACTAAAGAATAACAATCTTATGACTTAAGGGCAAAACAAGATTTTGAAATTTTAATTTAAGAGAGATTAAATCTCGGCTGAAAGCCACACACCATGTCAAAAAATTTTATGGCATACGGCCTAGGAAGAAGAGCTTTCAATTTGAAAAACTAAGGGCCTTAGCTTAAAACATTTCATGAAAACTCGGATGAAGTCCTCATACCCAAAAAAATAACAATGTTATGACTTAAGGGCAAGAGAAAGATCTTGAATTTTCAGTTTAAGAGAGTTTAAAACTCGGCTGAAGGCCACACAGCATGGAGAAAACAATTTCACGGCTTAAGGCCTAAAGAGAACAAAGCTTACAATTTTAATAAGCTAAAACTCGGCTGAAGGCCACACAGAGTACTTAAGACTAAAAGGAAATCACTATGTAAAACACAAGGAGAGGCGCTCAGAAGGTTCCAAGGGTCGGCCTGGGAAGTAACACTAATGAATATTTAGCTTTTGTATGTCCATCCTTTTAGTAGGACACCTTCCGTCCCCCACACAGACTCTGTACGAATTCATCCCCTTCCGCCAACTCTTCCTTTTCCTCCAATATATGCAAATCCTTTACGCAGACTGCAGGCTTGATCCCCCCCGCCATCCCCTGGTGTCCCCATTCCTCTACACCCTCCTCCCATTGCCTCGCTTCTATAACTGTATCCCACCATCTCTCCACCTCCACACCTTCCATATCCTTCAGCTGGGCAATTTCCAGCATCTCCCCTCCTGGATGATGAACTTCACAGTAATGTCTACCCTTGTTACCATCTGTAGCCTCGCCTTGTTTCCCCCTCTCCTACCCAGGGCCCCATTTTCCCATCCCCTCCTTCCCCCTAAGCAGTTTTTCCTCCTTCCCATCCCTGAGTCCCTGTGCTCCCTCTTCGTCTCTTTCCGTCTCCCGTCCATTCCCTCTCCAGCTCCTTTGGTGCGCCCCCCACCCTGTCCCTCATCGCGTTTCTGTCCCCCCCCCCTTCTAGCAACACCCCTTCCCCTCCCCTATTCCCTTCTCTCTCATATCCCAACCCCTCGTAGATCCTTCCAGATTTTATTCATCGTCATGTTTGCTGCGTCCATGTTCTGTTCAGTGAAATTCTAAAGTGTCACCAAGAGGTGTGGCTTTTAAACATGTGCTCGACTTACATCTAGTTTTGGCGTCGCTGGTTTTTCAGTGCTGCGCCACCCATCACATAGCTGTTTTAATGGCAGACTTTTCAGGTTCCTGCCATACTTGGACTTGTGTCGGGCTCTGTCTTTTAATTCTCACAATGTGTGGCTTTTGTATTAAAAAATTCTTTTTTAATTTTTTAATCTTCTTTTTACAGTCACCCCTTTTTTATACTTTCTCCCCCTTGTTTATATCTATGTTCAGCCATATTTCTCCTTTTTATTGTTTTAAATGTTCTCCTGTCCCATTGTATAATCTCTAGGCTGAAGAGCAGTGGCTATGCAGGTGCCAGCCCGCCCCTGATGGGGAGCTGAAATTACAATAACGGAAGAAAACGTAATTTCTATTATTCAGATAACGTGCTACGTTGTGTTTAATTGTTGTAAGATAAGGCTGATTACTACATTAACGTTATTCTATCCGTACATGTAAACCTGCGGATGATGGATAGTTACTGTCGAAGCTGATCGTGAAATAAATTATTCCACATCAAGCGATATTCGCTTCTAATATTATAAACCTTTGAGTTCTCTCAGGTATGGCATTTTTGAGATATGCAGTGTTCTTGCAGCGGTGTCACAGGTGACATAAGCTGCACGTAGTTTGTCCTGCCTTTCCTACCTTTAGACTCGTGCGTCCCCTATTTGTAACTTTAAAACAATATAACAAATGATAAGCCGCCAGAAAAACTAGAACGATGATTCTCGAAGAACGGAGTTGAAATTGAATTTAGAATAACGCATAGGCCTTAATCTCAAGGTTTGAATGCATTACATAGGCCTTAATCTCAAGGTTTGAATGCATTACTATCTCCGTAGAAAGAAAGACAAATATGCAAATCCTGGGATTTATAAAACGTCCGGTCATCATTGTGACAAGATTTTCATTGGCCAGACAAGACGGTACTTCAACGTACGATTTAAAGAAAATACGATAACACCCAAACTGCATTATATTTGAATTTTGACGTTGAGTAGAGAATGGAAATGATGCACAAAACAGAATAAGGCAGGCGACGAGATGTTGAAGATCTCTACGTTGCAAAAATAAAGGAGCAGAATTAATATGATAGTAACATACGATTATATGCTCGGCTAAATCAGGTGCTGCGGTTTGTTTCTGCTGGAGTTGGCTGCAGCCCCGTACTGATGTGTTGTGCCACCCTGTCCTGGCCGAGTCGACGCCGCCATGCCAATGACCAGCACTGTAGTAACCTGCTGCCGGAAGAAGAGCGCCACCAATGATTCACATAATGGTCTGTGATATGTTCTCTTACAGACTAATACTGCACTGGTTTCAGTCGGTTTAACGTATAAATCTTGTTTTTCTTCCTGTATGACGCATACTCTGCCGCCCGCATCTCGTGGTCGTGCGGTAGCGTTCTCGCTTCCCACGCCCGGGTTCCCGGGTTCGATTCCCGGCGGGGTCAGGGATTTTCTCTGCCTCGTGATGGCTGGGTGTTGTGTGATGTCCTTAGGTTAGTTAGGTTTAAGTAGTTCTAAGTTCTAGGGGACTGATGACCACAGATGTTAAGTCCCATAGTGCTCAGAGCCATACTCTGCCTTTTTAATGTAGATCTTACTTAATTCACAACTTCATAATACTCATATATTCGTATATTCCATGTGACTTTACTGACAACGACGTACAAAACTATGATTCTGAAGAAAAGAGTGCTCTTGTTTATAGTCATATGCAGGGGACACGCGCATGTAATGCTAGCAGCGAGAGGAAGGACTATGTACTGGCTATTTCACCTAGGCCTATTTAGGCGAATATTACTGGACTTGTAATTAGTATGACGACGCAACTAACGTACACTTCATTTACTATACGCTGATATACAGGTGCGGACCCTATTTTATTTCAAGTTTGTTTCAAGGAATTCTTTGTCAAGTAGAAAAGATACGATTTTTAAAATGAGCGAAGCTTCGTTTTTATATTCTCCATCTTAATTTCTCAGGAAACTGTCATAAGTAAAAATCGCCAAACACAAAAATATAAAGTTCTTGTTCAAGCACCTCCAACCCGCTTCAGCAGCATACCAGATGAATGTATAATACGTTTACATGGGCCATAAAAATTGTATATTGCTGCCAATCTAGCACGGCAATGTTTTTTCTGACAACGTTGTGGTCACAAGAATTGCAGCCACTTGTGCGGCTACATTGTCGGCCATTGCTGTCGGATAATGTTTGCGGCAAAACGTTTCCGTGCCAGGACACTTCCTCGGCGAAAGGAACAAAAGCGTGATACTCGAAGTGAGTGCGGCTCTCCTGCATTTGTATTCTACAAGGAATACAAGGAAAAAAGTGAGCAATGAAAAGAAAAAAACGAGCTTCATGGCCCTACTCTTTTTTTAAATAAGCGAACTCCTTCAGATACTTTAACTCGTCACCTAAATAAATGTAAATGTCGTGTGACTAGGACCTCCCGTCGGGTAGACCGTTCGCCGGGTGCAAGTCTCGATTTGACGCCTCTTCGGTGACTTGCGCGTCGATGGGGATGAAATGATGATGGTTAGGATAACACAACACCCAGTCCCTGAGCGGCGAAAATCTCCGTCCCAGCCAGCAATCGAACCCAGGCCCTTAGGATTGACATTCTGTCGCGCTGACCACTTTTTTTTTCGGTATTGATCGTTGCGTTTGGTTTGGGCGGACGTCAGAAGACATCCGCTCAAGTTGATCGTTGGTTGCTTTACTCAGTTTTTTTATTACAGAGGGTGAACAGCCCTCTGACCGAACACGCTGAGCTACCGTGCCGGCAATCACTCAGCTACCGGGGGCTGACACTCGTGACCTGATACTTTATACATACCTTTTCCGGAACACTGAAAAACGTTTTGAACATATCGTGGAAAAACAATTCGTCTGAGGATTGGTGAGACCAGAACCAATGTGTTTGATGACTACAAGTTAGTACCCTTCAGTCTTTGGCTAGTGATGATTCATAGAGAAACTTGAATTACTTCTTTAAAGTGCATCTTCCATCGATACTCCTCTTGGTACATGGCGTTTGAACGTTTTGGTGGACAGATTCAAGGCATTCAATAAAGCAGTTTGAAATAAAAGTCAGATGTTTATGTTACTGTTTCATTAAAATTTACCAGCACGCTGAGGGGACTATTAATTTCACAAATGGATTATATCTACGACCAAAGATGTGCGACGTGAAAAGTAATATACATAAGCACCGCAACAAAAATTTTTAAAAGTTTGGAAATTGTTGCCCATGAAAAACAAGTGATGAAGCTTCAAAAAAGTTTAGACGTCTTACGAACTTATGTAGAATAAAATTATGGTCCACTGCTGCAGATGTTAGACGGTAACAGCGAGAATGGAGGACTCGAACATGGGGAGAGCCGCGCGGACCTAGACAAGGCTCCTCAGACGGCGCGGCGTATATATTGTTTTCTGTGTTCCATAGCTCGTGTCTCTAAGTACCACATCCATGGTTGTCTCGTTTGCCCACTTCTACAATTCTGTAGAAAAGAAACAAACTGAATGCCTCTACACAAACGTGTCAACTTTTGAACAGAAGCGAAGTAATACTGTTTCACGTGAGTTGGCGCTTCAACGCTCTCATCGTGTGGAACATAAAGCAAGACAGAGTAAGGGGGAAGTTTATATGGACAGGGACAGCTATGGCCCTGGCGAACGAAATAGTATCGACCCTTGGTGGACAATACTGGCACACCTCGGCAATACATCGGTAGGTTCAAAAAATGGTTCAAATGGTTCTGAACACTATGGGACTCAACTGCTGAGGTCATAAGTCCCCTAGAACTTAGAACTACTTAAACCTAACTAACCTAAGGACAACACAAACATCCATGCCCGAGGCAGGATTCGAGCCTGCGACCGTAGCGGTCGCGCGGTTCCAGACTGTAGCGCCAGAACCGCTCGGCCACCAGCGGCCGGCTCACATCGGTAGGTACCTGAAACAGTCTGTTCCATCAGAGTTATTTTCCGGCCATGAAACAATACTGACTTGTACTGCAGCCGCACTGCAGCAAAGTTGGCAGCAAGACTACTGCGACCACACATTCTCATAAAATGACACCTGTGCCAACGCTCTTTAAGAACTCTCGGCTTTTCTACGTTCCGGAGATCGGAAGTGGCGATTAGCAGACTTTTCCGCCAAGCATTCTGGACGTATATTTCACTGGCCTCAGGTTACACGACACCTATTCATTCGCTTTTAAAAGCGGTTTATGTTAGAGAATCAACCGCCTTCGTCTCCACCGCCTCTGAGGAAGTTTCCGCATAAGACATGAAACGGCAGGCCCAAACACATGCCTTATACCACAGCAAAGCTCCTGGGAAACCGATGGCAGTAGTGGTTAGCGCACTGGACTCGCATTCCGGCCATCTTGATTTCCCTAAATCACTTCAGGCAAATGTCGGGATGATTCCTTTGAAAGAGCACGGCCGACTTCCTTCCCTAATCTGATGAGACCGATGACCTCGCAGTTTGGTCTCTTCCTCCGAAATCAACCCAACCCAACCCAATCGATGGCACCAAAGGGTTCTCTACGGGATAAAATGGATGATGGATCTTTCTGCTCTCTGTAATGAAATGTCTGTTGTTCAAGACAGCCGTCCAAGAGACGACGCCTGTAAGATCGAATGTTATTTTGCAAGATAATACTGTTACCCATTTGTAACCACACAGAGGTAGGTTTTTTTTCTGGTTTTTCGGAAAAGCGGATGCGAAGGACCTAGTTCGCCATAATAATTGGGGGTCTGTAAGTGAATGCCACGCGGGATTAGCCGAGCGCTCTGAGGCGCTGCAGTCATGGACTGTGCGGTTGGTCCCGGCGGAGGTTCGAGTCCTCCCTCGGGCATGGGTGTGTGTGTTTGTCCTTAGGATAATTTAGATTAAGTAGTGTGTAAGCTTAGGGACTGATGACCTTAGCAGTTAAGTCCCATAAGATTTCACACACATTTGAACATCTGTAAGTGAATGTTAATATTTAATTACGGTTGGGCTCTACTGAATCGTTGGTGAGATTATCGAGATGCAAAACGAAGAAGCGAAGACAAGGATACTATGACTAGTGTATAAAGTTCTCCTCGCGGGGCAACAACACAGGCTGAACATTAGTAACACCGACAAATTGCAGAGACGGATTCCTGACTGGAAATGGACGAAAAAAGGTCCTGTGAACACGTGTCCGGAAATGTCTCGTTGTCACGGTAGATGGCACTGATGAAGAAGTTCCTCTGACCACGTGCCGTGTGTTCCTTGTGTGCTGTAGGCTGTGTGACTGACGCAGCGTATTGTAAGCAGAGAAATGGTCCGGTATTCATATCGGGAATAAGCCGAGATGGTGTTTGTGTCCAGCCAAGCAGATGGAAACGGTAAGGCTATACCAAAACAAAAACCCTCCCAGACACCAACCACATTACACAACATTCCAAGCCCTTTATGGGCGTTTGTGTGCTGATGAGTACTTTCAGACGAAAGTACAGGGTGGGGGCGGACTCTGCGTACACCAGATCTGAGGACCGGGTTCTGCCTCTATACCGGTGTGCTGATGAGTACTTTCAGACGAAAGTACAGGGTGGGGGCGGACTCTGCGTACACCAGATCTGAGGACCGGGTTCTGCCTCTATACCGTATCTGTCTGCCTGGCCGAACACAATCACCATCTCAACTTGTTACCGACTTGAATATCGGTCCATACTGCTGCTTACAGTGTACTCTCTCAGTCACACAGTCTGCAACTCACAGGGAACACGCAGCACGTGGCCAGAGGAACTTTTATTCGTCAACGTCATCTACTGTGGCAACGATGCAACTCCAGACACATGTTCATAATATCCTTTTCCCTACGTTTCCAATCAAGAATTCGTCCCTGCAGTTTATCGGTTTTATTAATGTCCACCCTGTATACGTTAATCATTTACACTTGAGTACAACAATTTATATAACCAGCTGAATTTTTTGCGGTTGCCACATGTTCTTCTTACTTTTACCTGCTCGTACTTAGCTCACATCAAAAATACTGAAATACGAATGCTTAACTACAATTATTCACTCACAGGGAGCATCATTTCCACACCAAATTAACTGTTTTTCTCGTCGTCATTTAAGGTCCCATTAATACTTCGTGAGGTACAGCTCTTACAAAGTTACCTCCCAAAGAGCATGTATCACTCTTACTACATAGCTGGACAGCCTACTTGGCAACAACCTACATATCCACACATAACTTCGAAACAACATAAACAGCAATAAATAGTACACTCTACACACATACAAAGTTGTAACGTAATTACGTATAAAACCTGTATCAAATTAAACACCAAGAGAACTACAGAATTTCAGAGTTTGCATTATAAATGTGTATTGATCTGTTCTTATCTTCAATAGAAGACAATGAATTTCCCAACTAATGTCTTTCAAAAATGGAACTCAACATCTGAGGTCATCAGTCCCTAGAACTTAAACCTAACTAATCTAAGGACATCACACACACCCATGCCCGAGGCAGGATTCGAACCTTCCACCGTTATGGTCGCGCGGTTCCATACTGAAGCGCCTAGAACCGCTCGGTCACAACGGCTGGCTAACTAATTTCTTTCATGCTCTCTCAAAGCTCCGTACTATTAACCACAAGGCAATGAATATTATTTTATAGGCTGTTCGAAACTCAGAACTCATGTATCTTACTTCCTTCCGCGATAAGATTAAATTCTTGAAGATTTTGGAGGTAGTTTTGTAATTAGAACTAACATAAGATACAGATATTTTGGAAACGTAATTCCTACACCTCGAGTGGCAGTCCCCCTTCCCCCAAATATCCGCCAAACCCTAAAATAATAGTGACATATAAACTGTAGCTCATTACTGAATGGAAAAGTGCGAAACAAAGATCATTGTTCCAAATCAGCTGCAATCTTTAATATAGATAGGGAACAACAGAAGCCCTATAACATTAACTTATCGAACGCAGGAAATCATTTCTGTTTAAAAAATGGATCACATGTCTCGGAGCACTATGGGACTTAACTGCTGTGGTCATCAGTCCCTCTCCTGTTTTAATCGATGACTTTCCGTCAGTTATTATGAACTGACCGCTCAGGATTGGAATCACGTTCTCTTCACCGATGAGTGTCGCATATGCCTTCAATCAGACAATCGTCGGAGACGTGTTTGGAGGCAACGCGGTCAGGCTGAACGCCTTAGACACACTGTCCAGCGAGCGCAGCAAAGTGGAGGTTCCCTGACGTTTTGGGGTGGCATTATGTGGGGCCGACGTACGCCTCTGGTGGTTATGGAAGGCGCCGTAACGGCTGTACGATACGTGAATGCCATCCCCGACCGATACTGCAACCATATCGGCAGCATATTGGCGAGGCATTCGTCTTCATGGACGACAATTCGCGCCGCCCCCATTGTGCTTGTGAATGATTTTCTTCAGGATAACGACATCGTTCGACTAGAGTGGCCAGCATGTTCTCCAGACATGAACCGTTTAGAACATGTCTGGGATAGATTAAAAGGGCTGTTTATGGACGCCGTGAACCGCCAACTACTCTGAGGGATCTACGCCGAATCGCCGTTGATGAGTGGGACAATCTGGACCAACAGTGCCTTGATGAAGTTGTGGATAGTATACCACGGCGAATACAGGCATGTATCAATGCAAGAAGACGGCTACTGGGTATTAGAGGTACCGGTGTGTACAGCAATCTGGATCACCACCAGAGAAGGTCTCGCTGTATGGTGGTACAACATACAATGTGAGGATTTTATGAGCAATAAAAAGGCCAGAAATGATGTTTACTTTGGTCTCTATTCCAATTTTATGTACTGATTGCTGAACTCTCGGAACTGAGGTAGTGCAAAACTTGTTTGATGGTTGTAATTCCAAGCTTTATGTGAGTTAAGTTATGACATTTCGTCAGTCTCTGCCCACATCAACGGAATTATGACTCTATGCAACCAAAAGTTCTATACATGTAATTAATAAGAAAATCTACTACGTTATTCGCCGTTGCTATGACTTAATAGTTTGGATCTGAATGTTGTAATCGGGCCCTACCAAAAGAACTTGTGCTAATAATTGTCTCTAACTAGTAATGAATAGTTTTCCGTACACTGTCATATCTGACAGATATAACAGTTCACCATGAATGATCTCTGTGATGCGTAGACATGACGATTTGTTCTCATTTCTGAATACTCGCTAGCGAAATTTTCACGAAATATCTGTTGCTCCATTGTTTATTCAATCTCACTGCTGCTGAAATTAATTTCCGGCTAAACGGCGTGCAAATTTAGTCATTACAAGTAAAATCTGCTACAATATTGAAAAAAAGGAACTTGTTCTCACAAGCTCAATAAAATGCATCAGTGGCTGCAGCATCGATACTGGGTGTAGATAAATTCTCTTTACAGACTTAGAGGAAAGGTCTCTTACACCAAAACAAGAACAAATTCTAGTAAATGTGGGCTCTAAAACGCATACCTGTTCAATAGAAGAGACGAACTTGACAGTAGTGAAGTCCGACAAGTCCTCATAGCTCTTAAGCTATGCATTTTGGAGCCTATGTTTACTAGACATTTTTTCTTGTTTTGGTATAAGGAACCTGTCCTCAAAGTTTATAAAGGGAATTTAGTTACACCCTTGTAACACCCCACCCGTCACTTACCTGGTTTTGGCATGAGTTCACCCCAGCTAATTGACTAACAGATCAACAGAGAGTAGAAAACTGCCGCAATATCAGATAACACAAAGAAAGTAATAAGGCCCTGTGACTCCTGATTGAACTTCGGTGGCAGTGTTGACATTAACTGATTCGGAATTGATCCCTTTTAATTAAAAAGGGGTGCACATTGATGTTATATTCAGCTATTGAACACCAGATGCAAATGTTGAACATAAAATTAATTATCAAAGTGACTTGGGATTTCAACTACTTGATTGAAAACAGATACAGTCGATTAGCACAGATTTATTGTAACTCACGACCTTCAATCATAACATTACATGACTTTCCTAACAGGCAGTGGTAATAAATTGCGTTTGCGTGGAGTAAAGCGCGATAAATCAAAATTAATTCCTATCGACTGACCCAGGCGTAATGCGAAGTGTGTGAAGAATTCTACAATACACGGCCCATGAAACCCTCGTGGAAACTTTGCCGACGTGATCCAACAAATTAATCAGTGGCCTAACTCAAGCCGGAGCGAGCGCAATATCACCGAATTCATCGTGGCGGGGTGGCATCGTTGTGCAGACGTCGGCCGGCCTCGTGGTGCTGCAAGGCTGCACTCGTCTATTAATTCCTAGCTATCTTGCTCAGTACATAGCTGAACGAAAACTTTCTATCTCCAAGCTCAATCATTCCGTTTGCTAAGTCACAAACTGCACAGATGCTGACTCTCTCTCAGGCAATTTGAGTAAAGAACGCCACGTCCGCACTCTAGGCTAGCTGGCAACGGAGAAACCTCTACGGAGACTTCAGCCAGTCTGCTCTTTGCCTCGGTTTCCCCTCCAGCAAAATCACTTACGCCAATTGCAGCGCAAGTCGCGTTAATTATGTGTCGCTTCCCAGCGCTGACCAATGCCTGCTCTGGGAAGTGAACAAATACCCACAAAATTTCCCTTCCTCTCAACTTCTGCTATTTAGCTCCTCCCAGGCCACCCATCAAGGTTAGCATCTGCATAAAACACCAATTTTTCCGAAATTCTGACTCCCAAATTCCTTGGTCCTACGTTCCCATCGGAGGCCGCCGTATTTCATTCTGTCGCTCTTCACCTGATTTACTTCGGACTCTGCGGACCGTGAATTCAGCGTGAAGTTGCTATAGTCACGAACACGCATATTTCGGCCTCTGTTGACCACTCCACCGTAGCTTTACGCGGCTTTCTCGCATGTTTCACTGAAAATGGGATGACGGACATTTATCAACAGGTGTACAATTTCTCCGTCTTCTTCCTGGTACACCAGCATGGGGTCAACCACCCCCTCACTGTCACTCATCTTAAGGCAGCTGGAGGCTGCGCCCCGTTACCGCTTTCTCAGAGTTTGAGCCGCCCTAAGCTGCCTATTGTCGCTTCCCTTCGCCGCTCCCAGCTGTGCGCCACCACCAGGCCGCGGTCAACTCTGAATACTTCCCTGGGATAAACTAGCCTCCGGTAAATCGACGCGTTTCCACAAAGTTTTCATGTCGCGTGAATTACTTTAAAACCATCACCCAACATTAATTATTCCAATACGTCCATACTATACCCTTGTCAGTCATTTTTGTTCCGCCCTGCTGTTCGGTCAACGTGAGTTTGGTGATCTTTAATGACTTCATGTAAGGGGCATAGTTCTTGCCATCTTACACCCTTTACAGTACGGCTTACAGCCACCGGCAGCATTGCTCACATTAGCTTTACGTTCCGCTAAGCTGTTGGTATGAAATATGGAATTGATGGTGAAAACATGCTGCAACAGAGTAAAATAATGTAATGTTAGTCATTACATAAGAAGGGGGTGGAAGAAAAAACATTAAAAAATATATGTTTAATTACTAAAAATTGTACTTGCGTCTTTATCAGTTACGAAGATCCCTATGGCTTGTGACTAGTGAAAGGCTGAGAGTATTCTTCTAAATGTAGCTTAGAGACACCAATACACATTACCATGACTAATACGGTTTACAGAAACCATTGGGATTTGAAAAAATTTCCAGTCATCTCGGAATGTATAAATACAGGTCACGCATGATTTTTAGAAGACCCTTGCACCATTCTCCTGCAAAACAGTGGCAAGTTCAGGGAAAGTTGATGGTGGTGGATAACGATCACGTGGACTACTCTCCAAAGGAGACCATCACAGACTGAATAATATTGAGTTCTGCAATCACTTTTGCGGCTGTCGCTCTCTTATTTGTCGGCACAATCCTTTTCAATCACTGTCCGTCACAGCCACTCAACACACATTTTCGAAACTTCCTGGCACATTAAAACTGTGTGCCGGACCGAGACTCGAACTCGGGACCTTTGCCTTTCGCGGGCAAGTGCCCTACCAACTGAGCTACCCAAGCACGACTCACGCCTCGTCATCACAGCTTTACTTCCGCCAGTACCTCGTCTCCTACCTTCCAAACTTTACAGAATCTCTCCTGCGAACCATACTGGACTAGCACTCCTGAAAGAAAGGATATTGCGGAGACATGGCTTAGCCTTCCTGTCGGGAAGTTTCATATCAGCGTACACTCCGCTGCAGAGTGAAAATCTCATTCTGAACACACATTTTCGTCTGCATTGTGGTTTAGCAGATGACGTTTTTCTGGTTTTGCTGTGTGTGGCCTTAATCTTCAATACGACGCCTCCGGAAACGGCAAACAAAAATGTTCAAATGTGTGTGAAATCTTATGGGACTTAACTGCTAAGGTCATCAGTCCCTAAGCTTACACACTACTTAACCTAAATTATCCTAAGGACAAACACACACACCCATGCCCGAGGGAGGACTCGAACCTCCTCCAGGATCAACCGTACAGTTCATGACTGCAGCGCCCAAGAGCGCTCGGCTAATCCCGGGCAGCAAACGCCAAACACTTCATCTCTCTTGGTTACGGAAGCGCACGCCATACGAGCACTAACAATTTGGTCACTTTAGAATTTACTTAGCTCTGACATAATGCACTCGCAACTACACAGCACACTCTCCTGGTCCCGGCTGACACTTGTAATGGATTGAGGCCATTGCACCAGTTCATGGTCAAATGCAACGGCGCTCGGTCAAATGCATTGACGCAACCTCCAGGCTTGGCTAGAATCTGCATTTGTATTCAAGCACGCACTTCTCGCGGTGTTTCCACATTCTTGTCCAATCCCTGTACGTTAAGTTACCTGTTGGATGACACCGGAGTCTGTACGCTGGTGATGTTGTCACATTTACATATTCACTCCACAAGCCACCTAATGCTATATGGCAGAGGGTATTTTGTGAATCACTGTCACTTTTCCATTTCCTATTCCAGTCACGAAATTGCGCTGGAAGATCGATTGTTGGTGTGCCTCTGCGGGAGCCAGGATCTAGCTATTTGATTTCCATGATCTTTTCACGGTATAAAACTAGGAGGAAGTAACATATTGGGAACTGTACAATGGGCGTATACATCAGAAATTTGGTAGTAATCCCCCCACAGTGATGCGCAATGAATAATTTATAGCGCCTGCCACTGGAATTGATGAGGATCTCTGCGATGTTCTCGCGGATTAGTCTGGGTTCAAGTTCCGTTACCTTCTGCGTCTTGTGGACTAACAGAACGAACTGGCTTTCACACGTTCATTGTTTGTGGAATCCATGCAGAGGAGATTTTCGGTCTCCATTCAGCTCACAATACGCGATTTAGAAACGTGTCAGCCATATAGAACCATACAGGGTTCGAACAAAAATATGGAAAAAGCGCGAGATATGCATCCTTAAAAATAAATGCAGATGCTAGCAAAGCCTGCTGGTTGCACCTTTACGGTTGATCATGAACTGCGCCTGTGTAATGTCCTCAGTACGTTGCAAGTGTCAGTCGAGCCAGAACAGTCTGTTACGAAATGGTTCAAATGACTCTGAGCACTATAGGACTTAACTGATGTGGTCATCAGTCCCCTAGAACTTAGAACTACTTAAACCTAACTAACTTAAGGTCATCACACACATCCATGCCCGAGGCAGGATTCGAACCTACGACCGTAGCGGTCGTGCGGTTCCAGGTTTTAGCGCCTAGAACCGCTCGGCCACTCCGGCCGACAGTGTTCTGTATATTTGTGAGTGCATTATGTCGGAGCTATATGAATTCGAAGCCAGTCAAATTATTGGTACTCACACGGTGTATGCGTGCATAGCAAAGGTAGCAGAAGTGTTTGGTGTTTCAAGAGGAAAGATTTGTTGAGTGATGTTGACAGACAGTGACGGGAGGAGATTGGGACGAAAAATTGAGGACGGTAAAGTCATTTGGCTTGATGAGTCTTGTTACGCACTGTTCCCAACTTCTGGTCTCAAGAATGAAATATGTCGGGTGTGCGGCAGTTTGGGCAGCCATATCGTAGTATTCCATGCGCCCAATAGTTACTCTATAAGGCAGCACTACTGCCAGGAATTACGTGACTATTCTGACCACCCCATGGTACAGTGTTTGATCCTTAACGTTCATGCTGTGTTCCAAGACGACAAAGTCCCTGTTTACACAGCTCGCTTTGTCCAGGACTGGTTCTGCTGAACACGAGCATGAATTGTCGCATCTCCCTTGGCCCCACAGTCGGCTGATCTCAATGTTATTCAGGCTTTGTGGTCTATTTTGGAGAGAAGGGAACGTGATCGCTATCCACCAGCATCATCGTTACCTGAACTTCCCACTCTTTTGCAGGACGAATGGTATAAGTGCCTGTTGGAAGCCATATCCATTCCGCGCCGACTGGAAGCTGTTTTTAATGCCAATTGTTTTTCTACGCCGTATTAGACATAGTAATGTGTTGTTTCTTCTGTGTTTCCATATTTTTGTCCACTCCCTCTAGTTTAGTGCGTCTGCTTGAAAACATAAATGATCTAGGCATTGTTCCATTTACCGAGAACGCTTCGTCCCTACAATGACCAACGATAGACCATTGCTGGAAGCAGTTCTTTTGTACGCTCCAAATGTAATAAGCATGCAAATGAAAACGAGACATATAGAAAAAAAACTGTTTGTTATTTCAAAAGTAATCGCCTTACTTGTTAATACATGTATTCCACAGTAAGATAAGCCAGTCACTACCTTTATGGAAAATGTTTGCAGTTGTCTACGGAACCATGGTTGCGTCCAGGCGTGCACCTCTTTGTCCGAAGCCAATAGATGGCCACGAATGTCTTTCTCCAGTGCTCCAAGAATACGGAAATCGTACAGGGGAGATCTGGACAGTATGGAGGATGTATAAGAGCTTCTCAGCGAAGCTTCTGCAGTGTACTCGAAACAACCTTGGCAACATGTGGCGGGCATTATTCTGCAAGAGAATGATACCGTCCGTTTATTTTCTTGGGCGTTTAGACTTGATGGTGTGCTTCACCTTATACCGAGTGTCCCCGCGGACGTGTGTCTCAACACGTATAGTCATTCCATCGGGTCCAGTCGCCTTTCTTTTGTTGAGCGAATGGTTTAAATGGCTCCAAGCACTATGGGACCTAACATCTGACGTCATTAGTCCCCTAGACTTAAAACTACTTAAACCTGACTAACCTAAGGACATCACACACACCCACGCCCGAGGCAGGATTCGAACCTGCGACCTTAGCAGCAGTGCGGTTCTGGACTGAGGCGCCTAGAACCGCACGGCCACAGCGGCCGGCTTGTTGAGAGAATTTAGCTGGTTTCGTATTCCGCGATCACGTGTTCCTATATGTGACATTTTAATGTTCGTGCAGATATTGAAAGGGTGAACTGCAACACGATCATCCTCAGTGAAATAACTTGGAAAAAAGGAATTTAGTATTTCTGTCATCTCTCTTCATTATCGTTTTCCAATGCATTATGGTCACTACCTGTCTTGAAAGATCACTTTGATCTGTTCACTGACTTATGTTAAGACCAAAATGTCTTACAATTTTTCCGTCACATCGGCAACAAATCTCTATAGTTCACTCAAACCTTCACGCGTGGTTCTCCTAACGCTAATTTTGGCTTCATTCATCTTTTGTGTAAGAAGCTTTGTTTATTTTCAAATGTGCGGAGAAATTCTCTTTGTTTTCGGAGCAGGTTACTGATGCGCTTGTAGAATCTCGGCGGATCTTTCCGAAACCTCATGGCTTTGCTAGGCACGTAACTGTGTAAGGATTACTGGACAATAGTTTTGAACTTAATGCAGTTGCATACAATATTTTCAGTCCCAGAGGTGAGTATTTGATATTATCTACTCTGAAAATCTGAAATCTCTTCCTTTTTTCACTTGCTAAAAACAAATACTTTCCTACCTTTCATACATTCCTACTGTCACCCTTGGTCAGTGATGCTACAACGAACTTGTGATGACTGATCCAGTATTCTACGTTGACTGAGTCGAAAAGTTCGGGCGTGCTTGGGGCCAGGAGCTCTGAGATGTTACAGTCACAAATCTGGTACTACACGTAAGAGACGTAAAGGGTGTTTATTAATTTATAATGCGATTGGCACGCAATTAATGTAAACAGTCACAGGCGTTAATTTCAGTATGATTTAAAGTGAAACTCCTTCATAAAGTGTTTTTAGAAACGGTAGAAGCTAGACTAACATTCATTGGAAGAATCTTAAGGCAATATCATTCGTTCATGACGTACACAGCTTCCAATACTCACGTATGAAAGCTTTTTGAGTATTGGTTGCCAATATGGCTATTATAAGTCGGCTTAATGAAGAAGATGGAGTGTACATAAACAAGAGAATACTTTTAATCAATTGTTAGGTTATTAAGTGCAAGAGCGTCGCGATGGACTTTACCGATACACTTCCTAGAACGTGTAGTATGACTAACGTCTTATGGATCAAGTCTCAATGAAATAAATTTATATAAAGTATCGAGAGCATACGTTCTAATAACGGCAACCAAGTGGGTTACTACAATACCGTAGATATTGGCTTGCCTCTTTGGCTACTGTATTTTCTAATTCGTTTTCCCTGATTCCCACAAACGCTGGTACCCATCGGAACAGAACTTGTTGCTCTACACGTTTTTGGCCACGGAAGATGCTCCAGAAGACTAACAGTTCCAGCTGAAAAAATAGCAGAATCAGTTAACATCTGAAGCAAATTATGATGTTTTCTTCCCGAATGAAATCCTCAACTCAACGCTGGTTTAATTATTCGTAAAAACATGTACTGTGGTGAAACTTCTAAACATTAGGCATATTTAGTAGTATCTTGTAACTGAATTGCTTCGCGAGATATTCAGGAGTAAATCAGCTACAGCCACTGCATCACTGCCTACACAAAATAAAGACACTACTGATGTTTAGCTTTTGCATTTCCTTTTCTCGATAAGAGTTGCAAGGTGGGTCCGAAATTAATCAGGCTGAGTTAGGAAGCTGAGTGTTTGCAGTGTAATGTAGAGCATTAAATAGGCTACTACACACATCAAAAAAAAGTTTTGCATCACCTCAGTTACGTGAGTTCCGGAACCAGTACAGAAAATTGGAGCAGAGATCAACATAAATATCATTTCCGCCCTTTTTATTTCTCACGAAAACCACACATTGCATGTTGTACCACCATAAAGAGAGACCTACAGCGGTGGTGGTCCAGATTGCTGTACACACCGGTACCTCTAATACACAGAAGCACGCCCCCTTGCATTTACGCTTGCCTGTATTCGTCGTGGCATACTACCCACAAGTTCATCAAGGCTCTGTTGGTCCAGATGGTCCCACTCCTCAACGGCGATTCGGCGTAGATCCCTCGGAGTGATTGGTGGGTCACGTCGTCCATAAAAAAGCCCTTTTCGATCTATCCTAGATATGTTCCACAGGGTTCATGTCTGGAGAACATGCTGGCCACTCTAGTTGATCGATGTCGTCATCCTGAGGGACGTCATTCACAAGATGTGCACGCTGGGGGCGCAAATTGTCTTCCATGAAGGCAAATGCCTCGCCAATATGCTGCCGATATGGTTGCACTATCGGTCGGAGGATGGCATTCACGTATCGAACAGCCGTTACAGCGCCTTTCATGACCAGCACCGGCGTACGTCGGCCCCACGTAAAGCAACCCCAAACCAGCAGGGAACCTCCACCTTGCTGCACTCGCTGCACAGTATGTCTAAGGCGTTCAACCTGACCGGTTTGCCTCCAAACACTTCTCCGACCATTGTCTGATTGAAGGCATATGCGACACTCATCGGTGAGAACGTGATGCCAATTCTGAGCGGTCCATTCGGCATGTTTTTGGGACCATCTGTATCGCGCTGCATGGTGTCGCGGTTGCAAAGTGGATCATCGCCATGGACGTCGGGAGTGAAGTTGCGCATCATGCAGCGTACTGTGCACAGTTTGAGTCGTAACACGACGTCCTGTGGCTGCACAAAAAGCGTTATTCAACATGGTGGCGTTGCTGTCAGTGTTCCTCCGACCCATAATCTGTAAATAGCGGTCATCTACTGCAGTAGTAGCCCTTGGGTGGCCTGAGCGAGGCATGTCATCGACAGTTCCTGTCTCTGTATCTCCTCCATGTCAGAACAACATCGCTTTGTTTCACACCGAGACGCCTGGACACAACAATGCGGACGCGATCGAACCGCGGTATTGACCGTCTAGGCATGGTTGAACTACGGGCAACACGAGCCGTGTATCTTCTTCCTGGTGGAAAGACTGGAACTGATCGGCTGTCGGACCCCTCCGTAGCATAGACGCTGCTCGCAAGGTTATTTACATCTTTGGGAGGGTTTAATGACATCTCTGAACAGTCAAACGGACTGTGTTTGTGATACAATATCCACAATCAACGTCTATCTTCAGGCGTTCTGTGAAATGGGGTGTGTGTATTTTATTTTTTCCGTGTTTATATTCGTTCAGCCCGAAACGTTTTCACTTTATCCTGTGTATCTGTTACATTTTCGCTGTTATTCCCAATTGAGCAAAACTCATTTTTTTAAATCATTCTTTCACTGTTAAAAAACTGTTTTGAAATTCACTTTATTGGAAAAAATGATGTGCGAAGACTTCAATAATTAGACAAGAGGTATCGTGCGATTGTATCTAATAGATACCTAATATATTTTTAACATCGCGCAATTGCAAATAATGCTACAATCGCCTTTAGAATGGAATGACGACAATGCAGATTTGTGCCGGGTCGGGACTCGAACTGGGATCTCCCACTAATCACGTGTCACGACTTTTAAAAGAAAATAAAGGACTCAGACACTTGTTGAGGGCACGGAAGTTGAAAGAAACCTGCAACTAGGATACTGAAACGCTACGGCGTGTTTTTAAACCTTCATTCACACAGAAAAAATGAGGAACCTAACTTCATTCTGTACGGCTGCAACGATAAACGTTTTAGATACCTCTACTAGTGTTTCTGCAAAACGCCTAAATCGCTAATGCTTACCAAAACATTGACGCCTATCTGGTTCTATACGGAATTTTGCAAGCGAATTACGTTAGATCTTCCTCATAAATACAAGGGAGTTCTTTAAAAAGGGACACTGCGAGCTGATCAGCCAGAACATTATGACCACCCGCATCCTAGCGTCATATACTCGCTCAGGTGATATCAGAAACATCTGGCGAGGAATGACTGCTAGTCAGACACACGATGATGCATGTAGTATCAGTGCTCGTGGTGTCCGTGTGCAGAATGGGGAAAGCGCTCGATCTATCTGAATCGCTATAAAACCGCCCAGTCGATAGTAGCGTCACTGCTAGTCAGATACACGGACTGAGTATGTAGTATCAGTGGGCGTGCTGTCCGTGTGTAGCATGGGGAAGGCACGCTCTGAGTTTGACCGAGGGCAGATTGTGATGGCCCGGAGGCTCAGCACGAGCATTTCGGAAACTACACGACTTGTTGGGTTTCGAGGAGTGCTATAGTGAGTGTCTTCAACACGTTGCGAAACCGAGGTACAGACGGCGTGTGGTTGGGCGGCCACCTCTCATTACAAATATCAGACGTCGTGGGCTGGGCAGACAGGTAAAACAGGGCAGGCGCCAAAATGTGTCGGAACTAATATCAGACTTTAGTGCTGGGCAGAGTACAAGTGCGTCTGAACACACAGTGCACCGAACACTCCTAACGCTGGGCCCCGCAGCCGACGACCCATGCATGTGCCAATGTTACAACCACATCATCGGCGACTACGCCTGCAATGGGCACGTGACCGTTGGCATTGGATTTTGGCGCAGTGGTAGATCATTGCATGGTCTGACGAATCTCGATACATCCTTCATCATTCCGATGGTAGGGCGCGAATCCGTCTTCTTCCAGGCGAACAGCTCCTTGACTTCTGTACTGCGGGACAGAGACAAGCTGGCGGCGGCTCCATTATGCTATGGGAAAAATGACATGAGCACCCATTAGTCCAGTGGCTCGTTCAGGGCACCATGACGGTCAAGGAGTATCGTACCCTGGTTGCAGACCACGTACACCCCTTCATGGCTATCATGTTTCCCGACGGCAGTGGCATTTTTCATCAAGATAATGCGCCATGTTGCGAGGTGCCGGGGCTAGCAGTGTATTTAACACTAAATTCTTCTAGAATCCTCATATGGAAAAGATGCTCTAAGCCCCCCCTTTTCTAACTCCTACTTTTGCTGTTGCACAAGGATTAAGAAGAAACGCGAACTGACTGTAATCGACCCTCCAAGTGGAGTAGAAAAGAGTTTGGCACCTGCAATAATTTAATTGGATACAAATTAAGGAACGTTTCATTAACGTAGTGAGAAATGAAAGGGTTGCTCTACCGATTAACAGAATGAAAGTTCTGTCCAAACTAACAACTTGATTTATTATCACTAAACTCAAAATAATAAACAAAACACACGAAACATTTACAATACATCAAATTGGATACTCAAATAAATGCTGTGAAGGTGGAGTTGTCCATAAACTAGATTGTGACGTTTATGACAAATTGGTGTGTGGAGCCAACTCCTTGCAACTCAAATCTTAAGAGAAACACCCAGCCAACCCAACATTAATTGCTGCTACAGTAGTGATAACTCAGACAATGAACACCCAAGACAGAACAAAGAAAAGACGAACAGGCGCGCTCTGCTGAGCTCTGATTGTCACGTAGCAAAATTCCCTGATTTGCCGGTGCTGCGGACGTACATTACCAAGTTGTCTTCTTAACTGTAAGGACACTATCTGGCATACCGGAGGCGATGGCTGGTTGCTTCGACGTCCTGTCGTGGTGATGATAATGTCGTGAGTAAAGCCCGAAACAAATTCTCCTGGTCTGGTTGTTCCAGACTAAAGACTTCCTAGCAACACAAATACGCCTCTGAGGGAGACGAAGAAGGCTCGCTACACAATCACGGACGGTACAGTGAGTGATTTTAACAAGAGAAGTCACACAGTATCTCTGGTACAGTCAACTTTAGCCAAAACTGCTCAAGACGGACAACATAGGCCGCTTGTACGCAGAACGCTCAACTTCCAACTGTACTCGGAAAGTTACGTTGAAGTCGAACTTCAGCAACTTCGTCAAACAGTTACAATTAAATGAAAGTATACTAGACAGCCAACGGAAGGCAAGCTGTCCAGAGCAGCGAGAGCTCAGTCTTGTAACCTACTCCGACCGAAAGGCGAGAGCCGACCTCTCAAGAGCACCCATACAAACCGAACACAGAACATTCCCGCCCCCACGACAGTGGCCGTGGTTAAACGTTCCAATCATCAACTCGAAAACCGGCGGAAAATTCCACTCTATTGCCGAAGCACTACCTTTCCACCAATGGAGATTCTTGGCGCCAATTTCTGCGCCGATTTTGCTACGTCACGTAGCTGTACCCTGAACAAGCCAATCACAGTTACGATTTTGCAGAAAACGCGGGAATTTGCCCGCCAAGACTGCCTGGGAACACAAGTCATTCCCACGCCTCGCTCGTAGCCCGCCAGAAACGGTTTTCACTAACTTTCTGCGAAGTAGCGGAATCTCTAGCCCAGCCGCCCCTTCCGGCCCATCTGGGCGTGTCGCTCCCGCTCTTATGACAATGTCGGCATCTGGAAAGCATCCACTCGACTCCCTCACACCCATCAGCTTAACCCTTTCAAGCTCAGGAGAACTCGCCTGTCACCGAACCACACGGGTGACGAGAGACGCTGCGTGGGAAGTCCGCGTGTGAAGGAATAGCAACTTTTCACCGCATGCAATCAGAGAGGAAAATCGAATTACTCAGAGTAAGATAGAAATATGAGAGAGGGCTCATGCCACCTCTCAATGTCACAAGGCCAGGAATGTGATGGTGTGTTTTGAGAAACACAGTGGCGAGTTCCAGTTGATCTGCTGGCCTCCCAGTTCGCCGGATCTGAACCCGATCGAATACATCAGGGGCGTGATTGAACGTGGCGCCAGAGCTCAGCGGCGCTCTCCCAAGAATTTACGAGAATTGTGTGTGCAGATGCGGTGCCAGCTTCCTTCGGCGACTTACCAAGGCCCCACTGCTTCCATGCCACGACACGTCGCAGCTGTTATCCGTGCCAAAGGTGGACATACTGGCTATTAGGTAGGTAGTCAGTGAATAATGACTGGAAGGAAGTAATCGAAAAAGCCACCCCAAAAAGGCAACAGAGTTCCTGTCCTGTAATGGTTAACTCCAGAATTGTAGAACACTTCAAGCTTAACGACATATCGTTGCAACCAGTATGGACTCCAAACAACGATAAGACGAAAGTCAATTCACTCTCTTCAACATACATCCTAAAATCTGTGGATGAACGAAACGTTTTAGATTTAGTTTTACTAAAATTTATATGTAGGTTCTGTATACACTAACTCTGGATAAGTATTTCATTTACTACCATACGATCCTTTTGATGAAAACACCATTATACAGATTCAGTCGACCTCAAACAAACAATACGCGTTGGTTGATTTGTAGGTTACAGTAATGTTCCCGATACTGTGTGCCTAAAAACTGCTTGGGTGTCTTGCATGAAAATACTGCCCATATGTCAGTGACATAAATTAACACAGATCATCGAGAATTAACAAAGATTGGCTGTGCAGAAAGCAATGCAGAAGTATTCATAACTTGTTTATGATCTAACATAGAGCTTTCAAATTGCCCATGGAATGACTCTTCCTCAACACCACGCTGCTACTCAAGACATTATTAATTTACGTAACTGTTGAACTGAAATTCTTTGTGACATATCGAGTGTATGGCGTCGTTTCTTTTCCTTCATAGCCACTTCCACATCGTCTGAATCAATCACTTGTTCATGGAGACTGTTCATAATTGATCAAAGACAGAAGATATCCCATTCGAATGGGGCACCAAGAAACAAAACAGCTGTTTGATAACCAGATTTGCTACCATAGAGGTGGTCGGTCGAACTTTTTCATGGCGAAACTGAATGGCCTCATGTTACATTCGTTGTTGGTTGCACAGCTATCCAGAAAATTAAAAAATTAAGGAAACCATGATCTAAAATAAGTCTCCTGGAGACCAACATCTAAAATAATAGTCTCCAAAAATTTTTGTTATATCAGTGGTTGCTTGACCTTGAACTGAACTGTGGTGTATTTCTGTTGAGCGATGCTATGTTTCCGGATTTTAAAGATATGTCTGTTTCATCCCTTGTCGCCAGAGCGAAATAAACTGTCTTTACTTGTTTCTAAAGGTTCGCACATACTATGCGAGACTTTAGCTTTGCAGCATGTCCTGTATAGCACTGTGACCGTCGTTCAGTTGTTGTCGAGACATGTCTTTCCACGCGAATCATATTCGTTCGATACCAATTCGGTTCAGCTGTCGAAGTTGATGGTCTCCCACTACTATCTACATGGGAGTTCTTTTCCCAACTCCCCTGTTCCATTCATGAATGGCGTGTAAGCCGAATGGTGGTTCGTAAACCTCCGTATTAGCTCTGTCCCCTATGATCTTGACGTTCTGGCCATTTCGCGAGACGTGTGTGGAAGGAAGTAATATATTACCCAACTCTTACCAGTACGAACATCTTAGAAATTTCAAAAGTGAGCTTCTTAGCGATACACAACGCCACTATTGAAGCTTTTGCTAGAGGAGTTCGCCGGTCGATGTGACCGAGCGGTTCTAGGCGCTTCACTCCGGAACCGCGCTGCTGCTACGGTAGCAGGTTCGTATCCTGCCTCGAGCATGGATGTGTGTGATGGCCTTAGGTAAGTTAGGTTTAAGTAGTTCTAAATTCTAGGGGACTGATGACTTCAGATGTTAAGTCTCATAGTGCTTAGAACCATTTGAACCATTTTTTTTTTACTGCTAGTTACGCACGCCTCTAAAATATTAACCTCAATTATCCTAAAACGCATAGAACAAAAAGTCGAAGCTACACTCTCCGAGGACCAGTTTGGATTCCGGAAAGATAGAGGAACCAGAGAAGCAATATTTGCTCTAAAACTAATAATAGAGAAACGACTAGATAAGAACCTGAAAACATACATAGCTTTCGTAGATGTAGAGAAAGCCTTTGACAATGTTAAATGGGATAAGATGTTTGCGGTACTCAAAAAAGTAGGAATAGACCATAAAGATAGAAAAATGATATAGAACCTGTTCAAAAACGAGACAGCAGTTATCCGTGGACGGACAAAACAAGAAGAGGTGCAGATACGGAAAGGTGTCCGACAAGGTTGCGCACTATCCCCTGTTATCTTTAACGTATACATTGAAGAGGCGTTGAAAAAAGTAAGGGAAAATTCACAGACAGGTGTAGTAATTCATGGCCAACGAAAAGATATGATAAGATATGCCGATGATATAGCTGTCCTGGCTGAAAGTGAAGGAGATCTTGTAGTCCTACTGAGTAGAATGGATAAAGCTATGGGTGAAGAATATAATGTGAGAATTAATAAAGCAAAAACAAAAGTAATGGCATGCGACAAAGAAGATCAAGTGAAAGTCCAAGTTCTTGTAGGCAATGAACTGCTTGAACAAGTTGATAAATTTACTTATCGGGGCAGTAATATTACCAGGGATGGAAGGAGCAAGGCAGAAGTGAGAAGTAGAATAGCTCAAGGAAAGGCCGCTTTTAACAAGAAGAAAAACATATTAAAATCTAAGAGCATCAGCCTTGATATCAGGTAAAGATTTTTGAAATCATGTGTGGAGTGTGGTATGCTATGGGTGTGAAACATGGACTCTCGGGACAGAGGAAGACCAGAAGCTAAATTCTTTTGAAATGTGGCGCTACAGACGCATGCTCAAAATAAAATCTATCGACAAGGTCACAAACGAAGTGGTTCTGGAAAGAGCAGGTGAGAAGAGAAGCTTCTGGAGTTTCATTGTAAAAAGGAGAGTGCAATTAACAGGCCATCTATTAAGACATAAAGGACTCCTGAACACAATCATAGAGGGATATGTCGAGGGAAAAAGACCAAGAGGAAGATCACGACTGAGGTACATGGATCAAATCGTGAAAGATGTGGGATGTAACACCTATAAAGAAATGAAGAGAAAAGCTGAAAGACGCACAGAATGGAGACAAGCTGCCATTGTAGCTGTTGCAAACCAATCCTTGGATTGACCACTACAGAAGAGAAGAAAGATAATTTACAGTGGTTAACTGTTTCCAGTGAATTGTTCCCTATACTATAATCGAACAGTAGTGGATATCTGCAGCTATTTATACACGTCACGTTTATTTATGTTCAGGATCGACTGCTAGTCCTTGCAACAACCATCGATCCTCTGCAGATCATCCTGTAATTCACCACCGTTTTCTGATAACTGCATTGTCTGTGAACAGCCTCGTGGGGCTTCCTACTTTATCCACTAGAATATTTATCACATATTTCATATAATAAGGATCCCATCACCCTTCCTTTGGGTACTCTTGACATTACTTTTGCGTATGTTAATTTTGTTTCGTTAAGAGCGACGTGCTGAGTTCTACCTGCAAGGAAGAATTAAATCCTATTGAAAATCTGGTGCAATGCTCGATAAGGGCGCTGTGTTCACTAAAAGACAGTGGGGAATTATATTCAATACCTTTCTGAAGTCAAGGAACACGGCAGCAATCAGGGAGACGTTGTCTACGTCGCTCTGGATCTCATACACGAACTGAGTAATCAGAGTTTCAGAAGATCAAGACCGCGGAATCTACGGATATATTAATTTTTGTAGAGTGGATTTTATTTCTCCAACAGCGTGATAAAATGTAAGAATAAATCGTCTTCTATAATTGTACAACAGACTGACTATAATTGTATGCATCTGTCCTCCGACATTCCTTGAAGACGGGAGTGGCATGTGGTTTATTCTAATTACTCCAATAATCCACGCAATACTGTCAGGTGAGAAGCAAGTTATTTCCCATAATCTCTGTAGAAAAGAAAAATGAAATGATCGTGTGGTATTGTTGACTGGGAGGCTCCATTCGGGGAAGTTCGGACACCAAGTTGCAAGCCTTATTTCAGTCGACGCCACATTAGGGGACTTGAATGCCCGTAATGATGATGATGATGACAACACAACACCCAGTCCACCGCCGGAGGATATCTCCGACCCGGCTGGAAATCGAACCCGGGCCGCTTCATGGTAGGCAAACACGTTAGCACTCACCTAAGCAGGGGGACAATCTTTGTGTAGTTTCACGGTATCTCATCTGATCGAGATGCCTTTGCACTGCTTAGCGATTCTATTTGATTTTCTGTTTCTCGATCGTTATCTCAGTATCTGCTATTTTAGCGTTTGTACGATGACTGAGAAGACGAGCGGTATTATGATCTGCCGCGGTGAAACAGTCTCAGAAGGCCGAATTCAGTATTTTCGCATTATCGTCCGTCATCTTTCGTTCCGGAACAGTATGGTCACTGAATAAATGATTTCTAACCGCTTCCTGACTTTAGCTATGCCCAAACTTATCGCTGTTTTTTAGTCAGATTGGTTGGCGAAATTTTACATTCACATTCACTGAACGCTCATCACGATACTCTCGTTATACTAATTTTCGCTTCATTCGTCTTTTGTTTGTCAACTAGGCTACGATTTCGCTGAAATCTGTGCCGTAGCTCTCTTTGCTTACGTAGCAACTTTCTAATACGGCTACTGAACCACAGCGTGTTTTTTACATCCATCACAACCTTAATCGTCACATACTTGTTTAAGGCATATTGTACTAAATCGTACTCCATATCTTCGTCCTCAGAATCGAATATTTGATGCTGGCTACTTGCATACTCTCCAATTTGTCTCTTGTCACTCCAGTTAACCAAAAATATGTTCCTACTTCTTTAAATATTCTTTGTAGTATCTGTAGTCATTGACGCTACAATACCCTTGTTATCACTGATTCCCTCTTCGATGTTAATTGATTCGGAAAGTTCGGTGCTATTAGTTACTAGGATGCCTAAGACATTTAATTCACCCGTTCCTTTTTGAACTGTCTCCTCGAAGTTTATCTGCTAGAAGTAATTTTCAGATGCTGCATTCAGAACAATCTCGCATTTTACTAAGGCGCCAAGGGACTGCCGTGTGGTCTCTTCCGACTTTCGACCTACCCTTTTTCCAGGCTTCTTTCAAAGTTATTTCACATTCAGTTGCTCTAGAAGATTCGTAGAGTATTTATTATTTATTGTTTGACATTATACAATATAGACAATGAGAAGAATCCCTTCTATGTTATTCAAAACATTGTCATTATTTCCGTGAAGTGAAATGGAATTCGCCGTTTTGGTGCAAAGTCACCTGCTTTCTCCTACTGTTTTGATTGCTGGTCCACTAGTGCGAAGTTGTGGACCTGCGTATTGTAAACAGCTACTAATTTGAAACTGTAGCCTACCAACTTCTGTTTCTTTGTTCGTATTTAGTAAGAAATCAACAACTGATCTTGCACAAAGTTTTCTGGTAGTTAATTCTGCATATAAATGCATGGACACACTTTTTCTCGTATTCCTTTGGCGTAAAATATTTTATATCTATAGTTACTGAGCTAGGTGATGGAGCAGGTAACACAATGAATTCGCATTATGTAGCAGAATGGTTCAAGTTGCATTCCAAGCATGAAGATTTATGTTTCCCTTTATTTCGCTGAATAACTTAAGGCGAAAGGTAGGATAGTTCTTTGTTCCCCACCCTTGCGCTGTCCAAATTTGTCTCTGTCTCTAACGGCCTCGTCGGTGATGTGATAATACACCATAGACTTCTTTTTCAGATCGTTAGTTAACCAATCCCACATTTTGTACTGTTTGTCTATGTTTTAGTCTCTGCTTGAAGTTTTGGGACGTGGGCGTACTTCACACGGATCATTTTTGTTGAAATATAGTCAGGTTTCAATCAGTCGCTCGTTTCTTAACAGGTGAAACCTAAGGCAAATAAATCATTTAACTGCAGTCTGAGGCAAATTCGCCCTTACTCTCAGTTGGTCATACGAATGAGCTCTGAGGTTCTGTCAGCGATGGAAAGTTTGAACACAGTAAACAAGTACTTTATTAGTAAACACAAAAGAAAAATACTTCAAAACCCCAGATCACTAGTGAAGTAGAGAGAGTACGAAAATGGTTATCGAAATAAATGATTTACTAGTGATCTTGTTTTTTTTTTTTTAATTTTTTTCTTTTGATTTTATTACACTGCAGATCGTCCTCATTGCGGCACAATATCAGGAATGTACTTCATTAGTCGGACAAATAAACTAGATGCACACTAGAAGCAGGTTAGATGACGCCCCTAGCAGACGCCATCCGCGAATGTAAACTAGTATTTTGCCTAAGGAACCAGTGAAAAGAACTGCTAAATCAAGCCACTATCAAACTAGCAGGAACCGGCAGAAAAGAAACAGGGAGAAGAGACATTATAACAGATAAGAAAATACTTCGAAAAAGGCTTTGTCAGGGAAATTGATTTGTTCGTTTAGCAACTGAAGTGGGTAACTTTTTTTTAAAATTAGTAAAGATTTCAAGTGACTCCAAATAGCATCCTAGAGGAAAACAATGGCAGATATTAAGATGCTGACCTATGCATCCTGCTTTATATTCGCAGTGTTTTAAGTGAGAAGTAGCATTGTGAGCACCTTTCCGGGTCTCTTCAGTTCTGGAGAGCGTATTCGAAAACTTGTGGTTCTACGCAGAAGTTAACCTGATTTGTAATTCATTTTCATAGTATTTTACTATCACCTTTTCTAGGGTTCTGTGCCTCAATATGTAAAAACAGAAATCTTATAGTTTCGCTTTGTTGTGCATCGGTTTTGTCTGTCTGGCTATCTGTTAGACTGTTAAGAATCCTTTCTCTTACGAACAAATAGAAGTATCACGTTCAAAATTGTTACACAGTAAAATCTATGGTGTCTTGTTGACGTACAAATTTTAAGCTTCTAAGTCAATTCAATCAAATACTGCCATTTACGTGACATATTTTGATACTCGAAACTCACTCATCAAAAACGATAGAGTACTTGCCGTTAAAAAAAAAAAAGTCGTGTGACGAGGGCCTCCCGTCAGGTAGACCGTTCGCCAGATGCAAGTCTTTCGATTTGACGCCACTACGGCGACTTGCGCGTCGATGGGGATGAAATTATTATGATTAGGACAGCACAATACCCAGTCCCTGAGCGGAGAAAATCTCCGACCCAGCCGGGAATCGAACCCGGGCCTTTAGGATTGACATTCTGTCGCGCTGACCACTTTTTTTTTTTTTAATCCCATTTTGTTCGCTTTCGTTCGTTGCATCTGCTCGGGGCGGACGTCGTAAGACATCCGTTTAAGTTCGTTGTTGATAGATTAACTCAGTTTTTTTTTATTACAGAGGGCTGCTAACCCTCTGACCGAACACGCTGAGCTACCGTGCCGGCAGTTGTAAAACTGTAATTATGTCACGTCAAAAATATTTTTTAGCCATCTGAACGTACACTGCATTAGTCATCCGTCAAAAGTATAATAGAGGAACATTATTACATGCAAATACAAAATATTAGCAGTAGTCATGTTTTAGTAAGTAAATACAAAATGTTCTAATAAATCTTCTACTTCTGCTTAGCTCTCACTTCTTTTTGTACGTCCAGGCTAGTCTGAGGAACTACTGTAGAGACTTTATCACGGTCTTGAAATTCCCAGGACCAATATCTTAACAGTATCGATACCGATAACAGACTAAAATCGTTGAGAACTATATGTATAGCCAAGAGTGTACCGAATCCTCAGTGGACGAATCCTACACGCACTTGGCGAATTTTTTTAGCAGATAATCTGACTACTGGTAAAAATCGAAAGCAGTAATATTGTCACTTGTGTAACCTGACGATGAACATCTACATCTAAATCGATACTCTGCAAATCACATTAAAGTACCTGGCAGAGGGTTCATCGAACCACCTTCACAATTCTCTGTTATTCTAATCTCGTATAGCGCGCGGAAAGAATGAACACCTATATCTTTCGGTACGAGCTCTGATATCCCTTATTTTATATGTGTGATCGTTCCTCCCTATGTAAGTCTGTGTCAACAAAATATTTTTGCATTCGGAGGAGAAAGTAGGTGACTGAAATTTCGTGAAAAGATTCTGGCGCAACGAAAAGCGCCTTTCTTTTAATGATGTCCAGCCTAAATCCTGTATCGTTTCTGTGACACTCTCTCCATTGTTTCGCGATAATACAAAAAGTGCTGCCTTTCTTTGAAGTTTTTCGACGTATTCAGTCAGTCCTATCTGGTAAGGATCCCACACAGCGCAACAGCAATCTAAAAGAGGACGGAAAAGTATAGTGTAGGCAGTCTCCTTAGTAGGTCTGTTACATTTTCTAAGTGTCCTGCCAATAAAACGCAGTCTTTGGATAGCCTTCCCCCACAACATTTTCTATGTGTTCCTTCCAATTTAAATTCTTCGTAATTGTAATACCTAGGTATTTAGTTGAATTTACGGCTTTTAGATTAGACTGATTTATCGTGTAACCGAAGTTTAACGCGTTCCTTTTAGCACTCATGTGAATGACCTCACACTTTTCGTTATTTAAGGTCAACTGCCACTTTTCGCACCATTCCGATATTTGTTCTAAATCGTTTTGCAGTTTGTTTTGATCTTCTGATGACTTTATTAGTCTATAAACGACAGCGTCGTCTGCAGACAAGCAAAGACGGCTGCTCAAATTGTCTCCCAAATCGTTTATATAGATAAGGAACAGCAAAGGGTCTATAACACTACCTTGGGAACGCCAGAAATGACTTCTGTTTCACTCGATGACTTTGCGTCAGTTACAACGAACTGTGACCTCTCTGACAGGAAATCACAGATCCACTCAGATAACTGAGACGATATTCCATAAGCATGCAGTTTGGCTACGAGCCGCTTGTGTGGTACAGTGTCAAAAGCCTTCCGGAAATCCAGAAATACGAAATCGATCTGAAATCACTTGTCAATAGCACTCAGCACTTTATGTAAATAAAGAGCTAATTGTGTTTCACAGGAACGATGTTTTCTAAACCCATGTTGACTGTGTGTCAATAGACCTTTTTCTTCGAGGTAATTCATTACGTTCGAATACAATGTATGTTCTAAAATCCTGCTGCATATCGACGTTAACGATTAGGTCCTGTAATTTAGTGGATTACTCCTACTATCTTTCTTGAATATTGGTGTGACCCGTGCAACTTTCCAGTCTTTGGATATGGATGTTTCGTTGAGCGAACGGTTGTATATGATTGTTAAGTATGGAGCTAATGCATCAGCATACTCTGAAAGGAACCTAATTGGTATACAGTCTGGACCAGAAGACTTGCTTTTACTAAGTGATTTAAGTTGCTTCACTACTCGGAGGCTATTTACTTACGTTACTCATGTTGGCAGCTGTTCTCGATTCGAATTCTGGAATATTTACTTCGTCTTCTTTTGTGAAGGCATTTCGGAAGGCTGTGTTTAGATACTCTGCTTTGGCAGCACTGTCTTCGATAGTATCTCCATTGCTATCGCGCAGAGAAGGCATTGATTGTTTCTTGCCGCTAACATACTTCACATATCGACCAGAATCGCTTTGGGTTTTCTGCCAGGTTTCGAGACAAAGTTTCGTTGTGGAAACTGTTATAAGTATCTCGCATTGAAGTCCGCGCTAAGTTTCGAACTTCTGTAAAAGATCGCCAATCTTGGGGATTTTTCGTCTGTTTAAGTGTGGCATGTTAGTTTCGTTGTTTCTGCCACAGTGTTCTAACCTGTTTTGTGTACCAGGGAGGATCAGCTCCTTCATTTATTAATTTATTTTGTATAAAGCACGCAATTAAAAAAAAGAAAGAAAAGTACGTTGCGTTTACCTAAGGAAGTACCCGTAGCCTGCATAAATTTCACTATTATCAATACCATCTCTGTGCGACATTTCCTAGCACTACCGCGCAGATTCTGCGCGCAGCGTGCTGTCAAACGTGGCGCGTCCGCCATCCGCCGACGCTCTTTTGTCTGCAGCGAGCGCGGCAGCCGCCACGTTGGTTTGAGCGCGCGAACGCAGTCCAGTGGCCGCCGCAGGCATCTCCCGGCTGGACGCTGTCAACACATAACCTCAACATCCGGCGCGCCGGCCGGTCACACCAACGCATTTCATATTAATTGCGGGTGAGTAACATTTAGTAAATCCTTCATCTCTTCGACACAAAATGCTTTATAATGGTAAATTTTCTTTTATAACTTGGCTGCGTGTTTCGGAGTATTACACCTCCACTTCAGGTGGACGTATTTATCATTAGAACATCATGAATTTAGTTTTCGCATACGCAGCTTCTAGGACGGCCTGTAAATGGCCTGGAAAGACGAAACCTATATAGCTCGTGAACTGTTCGATACTTTGTGCTTAGAAGTGTTTTGTGTGTTTCAGATTATATCCGTGGCAATCCCTATTAAACTTCAACTAAAATATTCGTAGTCCATTCATTCTACTAATCTGTTCCATGTGTACTTGACTAGAGGAAATATTTAGTGTCGTTTTAGAGAAAATACAGCTGAAGTTCTGTACTGTGGTGGCCTGAATGAAAAATTTGACTGGTGATAAGGTGGCTCACGGTTCTGACGAAAGCGGTCAACCGCTGGAAAATAGTCAAATACTATTATCTGAAGAACTCATGCTAAGGATTCCAACTATAATAGCTTGTCCACCATTCCGAATGATAAGTATGTTTTACAACGAGCCAAAATAAACTGAAGAATCTCATCGACATGTCTTAAATATTCACTATCATGGATATTAATTCCTACATTTTGATTTCTTATTGTTTAACATATATTCACAATACGTTGCTCACTTCATACAGATCGTTCGCTTTCAATTTCAGATCTGGAAAATTGCCTGTTCTCTAATTCGACCATTCTTTTTAAAGCTGAAAATGTAATCCTGAACAACATCACTTCAGTCTTCTATAACATATAGTATTCCAGCAGTATTGTTTGGATAAAGTTAATTTCCAGGTTATCTGGGGCTATGGTAAAGCTCTTTGCTGTATTCTGCTTTTGTTATATCTTCCACGGAGAGCTCCGGCGCCTTGAGTGTCCGCCAGAGGACGGTTCCTCGCAAGCTGGCTGTCCCTGAGTCTGAAATTATCTTCCATATGGAGGCAGTCTGCCGAAGCAGGGTCCCCACTTACAGTCTACACGCATGATCTGCATACATACTGTGACGCCAGGTGGCTGTAATCAATGTGAAAAGAAACGGTTTTCTCACCAACTAAGGCGATGAGTGGAGACTAATACAAAATGCCTCGTAAGGTTTTTCTATTTCTTATATTCTTAGTGAGATGGCTTACTTTAAGTAGGAGTGTACATAATCAAAATGCCATTCGCACGCAGTATGGATATTCAGTCGAAATATACGGGTTGCTTACAAAAATGGTTCAAATGGCTCTGAGCACTATGGGACTTAACATCTGAGGTCATCAGTCTCCTAGAACTTACAACTACTTAAACCTAACTAACCTAAGGATATCACACACATCCATGCCCGAGGCAGGATTCGAACTTGCGACCCGTGGTCACGCGGTTCCAGACTGCAGCGCCTACAACCGCACGGCCACTTCGGCCGGCTGGTTGCTTACACCAAAACAAGAAAAAAAGTATATGAACGTGGCCTAAAATGCTTACCTTAAGAGCTATGACCAATTATTCGTCTTCCATATTATGAAACAGAGCTCTTCTACCGCAAGGTCTCTGTTTTCCATATTTTGGTAGGAGCTGGTATGGATCAAACCAAGAAAAAAATGGCCAGTGGACATGGGGTGTAAAATGTATACTGTAAGTGCTGTGAATATTTGTTCATTTCCGCAACTGTGAAACACATCTCTTCTACTGAATAAGTTCAAATGGGTCAAATGGCTCTGAGCACTATGGGACTTAACATATGAGGTCATCAGTCTCCTAGAACTTACAACTACTTAAACCTAACTAACCTAAGGACATCACACACATCCATGCCCGAGGCAGGATTCGAACCTGCGGCCGTAGCAGCAGCGCGGTTCCGGACTGAAGCGCCTAGAACTGAATAAGTGCCCATAGACCTTAAGGTATGCATTTTATAGTCCGTGTTTATTAAAAAGTTTTCTTGTCTTGGTCTGTACTACCTCCTCCCAAAATGTGCAGGGTAAAGAACTTGAAGCAAAAGAGGTGTATTTCATAGCATCGAAGATGAACGACTGCTCAACAACTCTTAAGATATGATTTTAGAGCCAATATTCACTGGAATTTTGGTTTTGGTGTAAGCTGCCTGTCCCTAAAGCTTGTCGGTGTTTCTTTGGAACACCATGTATACAAAGACTTAATGTTTTCTGCGTCATATCAAAAGAATGATAGTTATTCGCCTATTTCTATAATATTTTCTGCTGTTCGTAGCCGGATATGTGCAAAATGGGTATTTCAGTATGGAAGAGGCCCACCTAATGACTTTCCTTATAACGAAGGCGTATATGAAACCAGTATTACATCATACATCTATTCACGTCAAAAGGAAATTTGTCCGTTTAAATGCTTGTTACCCATTAATACTAGTGTATCCAATACATCACGCGATTTAGAAAATGCGAGAAGCATACGTATGGGAACACTTCAGATTCGAGAACAAGTGTCGAGATCGCCATATGGCAGAGATCCCCAAGAGTCCTTGAGTGGTAGAAGAGTCGGCGTGGTCTGGATTCTAGACCACAGGAGCAGTGTCGTCTGAGCGTCAGGCGAGCCCTTGAAGCCTGAACTTCAGGTTGCCGAGGCAAAAGCAGTGCCGGGCGCTGCTCGGCCAGCCACTTCTCCACAATCTGTGAACCTAATGCTGGCTGCTTTGTCATTCAGATTACGACGAGGTCGCCACCGTTGACCTCTGAGGAGACTTTTGGTGACGCATTACATCGAGAGCACACTCATCTTTAGCTTTCGAACCATATAAGTGGCCCCGACAGTAAACTGACACACCTTTTCATTATACCGTTCTTTCAATTAAGTTTAAGGCTTAACGAGCAACGTAAATTCTACGCAGCATAGCAGTTCCTTAACACATTACTATGCATATCATACGGCAGCTTGGAAATGCTCCTTTCGAGAATGCACGGTCAACACAGTCTGCGTCCTTTGTTCAGCGCAGTGCGCCACTGCGGCACGCGGTTACTTGGAAGCGAAGCTGCCTCTTATTGTCCCCCCTAGAAGCTGACGCTGTCAAACCTGCAGTTCAAAGGAACACAGCTGCTGATAATGTCTTGGGTCGGCTGCTGACTAGTGGCGCGTCGGTGGAACGTCACAGCATCCCTTGCCGTGCATGTCGTAATCAGTTTATGGTGTGTAATAAACAGCCGAATGAACGGACGAATTGTTGCAGCTGTTTTCATGCCAACGTGAGTATGCTTCTATTTACGCGACAAATTCGGATGAAAGATATATCTCGCACAGTCGGTCGCTACTAGCGATGTGGCGGATGGAGTAGCTGACTCGAAAAAAATCGAAGGATATCTACTGATATTTACAATTTTTGGCCGTAACCAACGTTAACTAACAGACAATGTGTTTAATATGCCCACATCTACATGGTTACTCTGCACTTCACACGTAAGTGCGTGGCAGAAGGTTCATCGAACCATTTTCGTACTACTTCTTTACCATTCCACTCACGAATGACGCGTGGGAAGAAGGAACACCTAAATCTTCCCGTTAGAGCTCTGATTTCTCTTATTTTATTATGATGATCATTTCTCCCTACGTAGGTGGGTGTCAAAATATTTTCGCATTCGGAAGAGAAAGTTGGTGATTGACATTTCGCAAATAGTTCTCACCGCAAAGAAAACCGCCTTTGTTTCAATGACTGCCACCCAAACTCGCGTGTCATATCAGTGACACTCTCACCCCTACTGCGCGATAACACGAAACGGGCTGCCCTTCTTTGCACTTTTTCGATGTCCTCCGTCAATCCTACCTGGTAAGGATCCCACAAAGCGCAGCATTGTTCCAGCAGAGGCTGGCCAAGTGTAATGTAGGCTGTCTCTTTAGTGGGTTTGTCGCAACTTCTAAGTGTTCTGCAAACACAGCGCAGTCTTTGTTTAGCCTTCCCTACAATATTATATATGTGGTCTTTCCAGTTTAAGTTGCTCGTAATTGTAATTCCAAGGTATTTAGTCGAACTGACAGCCCTCTGATTTGTGCGATTTATCGTATACCCAAAATTTATCGAATTTATGTTAGTAGCCATGTGGATGACCTCGCACTTTTTTTTGTTTACTGCCAATTGCCACTTTTCGGACCATACAGAAATTCTCTCTAGATCATTTTGTAATTGGAACAGATCGTCTGATTATTTTACTAGACGGTAAATTACAGCATCATCTGCAAAGAATCCAAGGGGGCTGCTCAGATTATCACCTAGATCATTTATGTAAATCAGGAACAGCAGAGGGCCTATGACACTACCTTGAGGAACGCCAGATATCACTTCTGTTCTACTCGATGATTTACCGTCTATCACTACGAACTGTGATCTCTGTGAGAGGAAATCACGAGCCGGTCGCCGTGGCCGAGCGGTTCTAGGCGCTTCTGTACGGAACCGCGCTACTGCTACGATCGTAGGTTCGAATCCTGCCTCGGGCATGGATGTGTGTGATGTCCTTAGGTTAGTTAGGTTTAAGTAATTCTAAGTGTAGGGGACTGATGACCTCAGATGTTAAGTCCCATAGTGCTCAGAGCCATTTGAAACATTTTAACCATTTTGAAATAACGAATCCTGTCACACAACTGAGACGATGCTCCATGTGCACGCAATTTGATTAATAGTCGCTTGTGAGGAACGATATCAAGGCCTTTTGAAAATCTAGGAATATGGAATCGATCTGAGATCCATTGTCGACAAAACTCATTACTTCATGGGAATAAAGAGCGCAAGTGATACAGAGTTGCGATAGTTGAAAGAATATGCGTAACTGTGAGCAACATAAGGTCCCCGACTGGACCTGATTGTATGCCAGCGGGAAGCTCTTAAAGGAAGAAGTGAGAAATTCATGACACATAGATGAACTCATTTTCAAAATCTGTAACGAAGAAAAATTGCTTCCTGATATCATATATACTCTGGTGGTTCCCATATTTCAGACGGGAGATGACTACGCGGAATGTAGTTGCTGTCTGGTTTAAAAATTTCTCGCAAATCGCGCCATGCCCTTTGTGGAAAAATTACTACTAAAGTGTCATCGCGGCTTCAGACCTTCTAGAGGAACCACAGATACGGTTTTTCACATAAACGTATTGCCATCTTGAAATTGACCGACACAGATATGACAGCAGCTACCCTCGGCAACGACTTTTCTGGTGACTCATTCCATATCAGTACCGGTGTTAAGCAACGGTGTGTGATTGCCCCCACGTTATTTTGCTTGTTTGTTGCCGCTGTCCTGCAGTTATTCAATCTTCCCCCAGAAATACGGGTAACTTACAGGATGGATGGAAAATTTTTAATAAAGGGAAGGATCCTAACATGTCCTGCAGCAGTAGTTGAGTTGCAGCATGCTGATGACATTGGAGTTGTTGTCCAGTCTGTAGGAGAACTGTGCTGGAGCATCCTTTGCCAGACTAAGATCTCGCGCATTTGACAACCACGATGTCAATGCTGCACCAAATATGCCCGTATAAAAATCAGTTATAATTTCCAACCTGCTTTATGGATCTGAATCTTGTAATGTTACTGACGACACCTTAAAAAGTGGGAGAAAATTACTAGCAGTGCCTGAGAATGATTCCGCGTATAACAAGGCAAGATAGAAGTACAAATGTCGGCGTCCTTGAAGAGGCATATAGCCAATACACAAGCGATGGATTTGAGTCGATACTTACGATAGACAGGGCATGCAGTCCGCATGCCCGATAACCGCATTCAAAAACAAGAGTTTTACTTTGGATTAACAGTTGGCAAACAATGTGTGGGAGATCATAGGAAACAATTTAAGGACATAGTAAAGCCTACAATGAAGATATGTCACATTAGTGTTAACAGCTGAGAGACATCAGCCTTTGACCTTTCATCCTAGAATCGCGGGGCTCTTCCTATTGGAGAAGACACTTCATGAAACAATGAAACAAAAAGACTGAGACTAAGGTACCAAGAGCTAAATGTTGTCTTCATCAGAGTACGTGCTCTTCATCAGAGTAGATGGTGAAAACATTTCGAAACAGACAAAAAGTTGATGGTTGAAACGTATCGATACTATTCATTGTCACCAGGATGCATTTGTTGTTCGCGGTCGACCAACCGAGCGAAGTGGCGCAGTAGTAAGAACCTGGAATCACACTCGGGCGAACGGCAGTTCAAATACACGTCAGCCCAACCAGATGTAAGTTTTCCGTGGTTTTCCTGAAACAATCAAGGCAACTGTCGGTCTCCAATGACATCTCGTCGACAGGACTTTCAACCCTTCGGATCAACATCGAACACACACACACACACACACACACACACACACACACACAAAACACTCTGTGTAATGGGTGTCTCAGCTCTGACTAATCTTATGTTTCGTTATTGTTTAAGAACCACTCGGGGCACTCTCAAACGCGAGCTAATTTTTACATCTACGTTACTGGCAAATTATCCACCGTCCGAGGCTCCTTTATAACTGCTGTGGTGCAATAAACATCATGAATATCGACGGTCAGTGTACTTCGATGCACTTTGCAGCTGGTGTCTGAAGAAACAAAGAAGTTACATGCAGTGAAAAAGAAAATTTATTGGCCTCCCCCTGCCATTTTTCAACATTGTCATCTCTTACGTAAATCTGTTTTATCCGACTTTTTTCCTGTGCGTATATTCCATCTCCGAAGAATAATTCTGGAAGGTCTGCAGCATGCCTTTCTAAAGAAGTCACAGCTGTACTACATTTAGTCACTTTTTCTTGTAACGACAGGTGACAGAACGTGCCAAAGCTAGTACAGAGGGTTGCTGTAGGACATTTCACACTTCAGAGCTGTAGTTTGACGACCAGAAGCCTTATATAGGCACGTGATTTCTATAATGAAACAGGAATGTTTGCAGTCCAGATCTCATCTCGCGTATATTTCATCAAGTTGGCTTGGAATACATATACAGTATTTGCCAATAACTATTTTACTCATTGCAAAGTAATCGTTTAGAGGAAAATACTTTTATTTCAGTTTCGTTCCTGTCCTCTGCACTATATAATCGGTGATAATATCACTTGTATCCTTTTTAAAGTGGTCTAAACATCATTGGGAAATTTTCGCTCTTGCATTTGATAATTATTCACTAAATCTGAGATTTTTTCATGTAAAAGTACGGTACCCCATTTTTACTATGCCTTTGGAGTCAGCCAGGAGTATTTCGCACACCTGTATAACCGGTCGTACAATATCACATTGTACAGTTTCTCGACGTTTCTATGTCTTTCTTCGCATGAATTATCTTGAAGAGAAGTACGGCAGGTTATAATTCAGCCACTCATTTCCTAAACATTGCAATCGATGTAACAGATTTCAAGTAAAACTTCATAATTTCGGATAAAGAGCAGTTTGCGATAAACCGTTCGAAACAAAGAATTTTGTCTTGGGTATAAATAACCGCTTCATCTGTATTTTGGTCCTTTATTACTGTACCACTGCCGGTTTCGTGACATTAAAGCCACATCGTCAGATGACATACGATTAAAACATTAGTGCAGAAAAGACTAGGAATCTTTTTTCCCAACAATCTGTCCGTCAGATTCAAAACACCGCTAAAAGACGGTATGTCATGGGTTAAAAACTGCCAAATTCCAATATAGTGGATGAGTCCAAAACAAATCATATCACAGTGGTGACGGCACTATGTTCCAGCGTATCCATTTGATGAATCGTTTAAATTGTTGCTCATCTTGTACCAGTACAACAAAAGCAAAATTTGACACCAATGCCATGGTTGCGTGGCGGGGTGCAAAAGGATACATATAGGCGTACCGTTAGTGGAACAACATCGGAAGGGTATCTGTGGAGAAACCAGACTAACAGGTTTCACGCGAACAGATTGAATGATTGACTGGTATGGACTTCTTAACATTAGGAATTAAAATGTTGGTACTGCGGCATGACTGAAAAGTAGGAGAAACTACAATCACTAAATTTTCGGAAGATTTTTTGCGTTACTGTACGGTTTAATGGTGATGGTATTTTGAGTAAAATATTCCGGAGGTAAAGTATTCTTTCATCTGTATCTTCGCGCATGGGCCACACAACAAAAACCTGTGATTTTAAAGTTATCTGAGGGAGTGTTATCCTTCGATGACACACAGGATATGAAATTTGATTTATGAAACAAAAAATATAAAAATACAGAATGTAAAATAAGTGAGTAGGAAAGAACAACACAATTTGTTAATATAATCAGATGACTACGCGTTATCAACACAGTATCAAGTACGGCAACACCGAGGTATGTTTAATAAGGAACAGGATAATATGAATGCGGCTAGGTTACTACAAACCACATAGTTAAAGGATTATCGTAGCCAAGACGGATAAAAAGCCACGATCGACTATCGTAGGAAAGATGTATATATACGTAAAACTTCTGCATATGATGCAGAGATTGAAAAAAAAAAAGTATGATGAGATACAAGAAATAATTAGATACTTTGAGGGCGATAACAATTTATTTTGATAGGGGGACTGGAAATCAATACTGAGAAAAGGAAGAGAAGAAAAAATTGTAGGACAACACGGACTGGCAGGAAATAATGGAAGTAATGAAAGAGGATCCAGACGATATAATTTTGCACAAGCCACAATTTAATCATTAGAAGCACTTGAATTAAGCTGACGAAAGGTTATATTCTTGGAAAGAACTTGGGACACTGGAAGGTTTCAGATGTTTTATAAATCTCTGTTTCAGCATTATTTAAAACAGATTTTAAAATGAAAACATTCCCAGGAGCGGATCTATTCTCCGGCCATTATATATTATTTATGTAAGGCAGATTAAATCTGATGAAATTGCAGAAAGGTAAGGAACCATATAACCTGGGTAAGTTGAAACAAATAGAAATCGCTGAGAGTTTTAAAGAGAGCATTAGGCAATGGCTCACTGAAGCAGGGCAAAAAGAATACACTGGAAGAGGAATGGGTTGTTCTGACAGCTGAATTTGCGACAGTAACAGAGGAACAACTAGGGGAAAACACAGGACGTTGTAGAAACAGTTCATAGCACGCGGGGTATGAAATTTAATTGATGAAAGAAAAAAAATATAAAAATGAAACTGATGAAAGAAACAAAATGGAATATAGACGACTGAAAGGACGACTGATAAGTAGTACAAAGCAATAAAACAGGAATGGCAAGAGGTGAACTGCAAACCTGTAGAAGCATGCATGACTCACGAGAGACAGACGTCGTATGCAGGAAAATTAAAAAAAAAAAAAAACCTGGATTAGCAGCAGTAAAAACATAGAGTTCATATAGTAAACTAATACCCAGCAGACGATGAAGGCTGAAAAGTCGAGAAGGATAATAGCTCTAAAAAGCAAATAAACCTGAAGATATTATGGAAAGGGACGAAACGGGAAAAGATGAGAATGAACATGCGGTACAACAAGAAGAATTTGCCAGAACACTAAAGGATCTAAGTCGAAATAAGACACCAGGAGTAGACGACATGCACTGAGAATTGTTAAGATTCTTGGGTAAAACAACCATGATAAAATTGAAACTTCCTGGCAGATTCATGTCGGCGCACACTCAGTTGCAGAGTGAAAATTCTCATTCTGACATGATAAAATTGTTCTGTCTGGTAAACAGGGTGGATGAGACAGGCGGAATACTCTCAGACTAACATAACTGTAGTAATCCTAACGTCAAAGAACGCTGTTGCTGAAAGGTGTAAGTGTTACCGAACCATCAATTTAATTAATTTTTTTTTTCATCAGTCTTCTGACTGGTTTGATGCTGCGGCCCCCACAAATTCCTCTCCTGTGTCATCCCCTTCATCTCAGTACTACTTGCAACCTGCATCCTCAATTATTTGCTGGATGTATTCCAATCTGTCTTTCTCTAAAGATTTTGCCCTTTACAGCTCCCTCTAATACAATGGAAGTCATTCCATGATTTCTCAACAGATGTCCTATCATTCTATCCCTTCTTCTTGTCAGTGTTCTCCACATTCCTTTCCTTTCCTCTCCGATTCTGCACAGAGCCCCCTCATTCCTTTTCTTATCAGTCCTCCTAATTTTCAATACTCGTATGTAGCACATCATCTCAAATGCTTCAATTTTCTTCTTTTCCGATGTTCCCACAGTCCATGTTGAACTACCGTACAATGCTGGGCTCCAAACGTACATTCTCGGAAATTTCTTCCTCAAATTAACGCCTATGTTTGATATTAGTAGACTTCTCTTGGCCAGGAATGCTCTTTCCTCCAGTGCTAGTCTGCTTTTGATGTCGTCCTTGCTCCGTCCGTCATTGGTTATTTTGCTGCCTAGGTAGTAGAAATCCTTAACTTCATCTACTTCGCGACCATCAATCCGGATGTTAAGTTTCTCGCTTTTCTCATTTCTACTACTTCTCATTACTTTCTTTTTTCGATTTACTCTCAGTCAATATTCATCACTCATTAGATTGTTCGATCCATTCAGGAGATCATGTAATTCTTCATTTTCACTCAGGATAACAATGTCATCAGCAAACAATATCATTGATGTCCTTTTACCTTGAATTCCACTTTTGAATCTTTCTTTTATTTCCATCATTACATCTTGGGTGTACAGACTAAACAGTAGGAGCGAAATACCGCATCCCTGTCTTACACCCCTTTTAAACCGAGCACTTCGTTCTTGGTCGTCCAGTCTTATTATTCCCTCTTGGCTCTTGTACATATTGTATATTAGCCGTCTCTCCCTATAGCTTATCCCTATTTTTCTCAGAATTTCAAACATCTTGCTCCATTTTACATTGTCGAACGTTTTTTCCGGTTGACAAATCCTATGAACGTCTCTTGATTTTTCTTTAGTCTTGCTTCCATTATTAACCGCAATGTCAGAATTGCCTCTCTCGTGCCTTTACTATTTCTAAAGCCAAACTGATCGTCATCTAGCGCATCCTCAAGTTTCTTTCCCATTCTTCTGTATATCATTCTTGTAAGCAACTTGGATGCATGGGCTGTTAAGCTGATTGTGCGATAATTCTTGCACTTGTCAGCTCTTGCAGTCTTCGGAATTGTGTGGATGATATTTTTCCGAAAGTTAGACTGTATGTCGCCAGACTCGTACGTTCTGCAAACAAACGTGAATAGTCATGTTGTTGCCACTTCCCCCTTTGATTTTAAACATTTTAATGGAACGTTATGTATCCCTTCAGCCTTATTTGATCTTAATTCCTCCAGAGTTCTCTTAAATTATGATTCTAATACTGGATCCCCTATCTCTTCTAAATCGACTCCTGTTTCTTTTTCTATCACATCAGCCAAATCTTCCCCCTTATACAGGCTTTCAATGTACTCTTTCCACCCATCCGCTCTCTCCTCTGTATTTAACAGTGGAATTCCCGTTGCACTCTTAATGCTACCACCCTTGCTTTTAATTTCACCGAAGGTTGTTTTGACTTTCCTGTATGCTCAGTTTGTCCTTCAACAACCATTTCTTTTTCGATTTCTTCACATTTTTTTCATGCAGCCATTTCGTCTTAGCTTCCCTTCACTTCCTATTTATTTCATTTCTCAGCGGCTTGTATTTCTGTATTGCTGAATTTCCCTGAACAGTTTTGTACTTTCTTCTTTCATCCATCAACTGAAGTATTTCTTTTGTTACCCATGGTTTGTTCGCATTTATCTTCTTTGTACCTATGTTTTTTCCAGCTTCTGTGATTGCCCTTTTTAGAGATGTCCATTCCTCTTCAACTGTAGTGCCTACTGAGCTATTCCTTATTGCTGTATCTATAGCCTTAGAGAATTTCAAGCCTATCGCGTCATTCCGTAACACTTCCGCATCCCACTTCTTTGCTTATTGATTCTTCCTGACTAATCTCTTAAACTTCAGCCTACTCTTCATCACTACTACATTGTGATCTGAGTATATATCTGCTCCTGCGTATGCCTTACAATCCTGTATCTGGTTTCGGAATCTCTGCCTGACCACGATGTAATCTAACTGAAATCTTCTCTTACCACACGGTCTTTACCAAGTATACCTCTTCCCCGTGTGATTCTTGAACAGAGTATTCGCTACTATTAGCTTAAATTTATTACTGAACTCAATTAGTCTTTCTCCTCTCTCAATCCTTGTCCCAAGCCCATATTCCCCTGAAACCTTTTCTTCTATTGCTTCTCCGTCAACTGCATTCCAATCCCCCGTGACTATTAGATTTCCATAATGTGTTGAAACGATGTTATAAGATGAATATCAACAAAAGTAAAACAAGGATAATTGGGTGTAGTTGAATTAAATCAGGTGATGCTGGGAAATTAGCTTAGGAAATGAGACGCTAAATGTAGTATACGAGTTTTGCTACTTGTCCAGCAAAGTAAGTGGCGGTAGCAGCTATAAAGTGAATATACATGCTGACCGGTAGTAGCACGAAAAACATTCCTGGAAAAAATAGCTATTCTAAAGTCGATGTTTTTGACATCTGTTGCTACAGAAGAATGCTGGATGTCAGGTAGACTGCGTAACTAATGAAGAGGTACCGAACAGAATAAAAAATTTAGAGCACAACCTTACTAAACGAAGGGCTACACCGATTAGATACATAAAGGGTTATCAAGGAATAGTTACTTTGGTAAAGGAGGTTAGTGTAAAAGTTAGACATTATAGAAAGAGACCAGCTCTTGAATACTGTAACCAGTTTCAAGAGGATCTGGTCCTCAGCTTGTAATATCCGACTCATAAGCAGATATAAAATTCCTCAACGCATTGTTGGCAAACGTGCATTGTTAATTTGAACTGATATTCCGACTATGCTTCAGTCGTGTGTTGAATTTATTATTCTGCGAACGTCATTGTTTCATTTCTGCGGTAGTATTTTTTACTTGCACACACACGTCAGTCACATCGTCTCACAGTCAGATATTACTGTAAAGGTAAGAATTTTCCTCGGTCTGTAGCAGGGTGCGATTTGTGCTTTTACCAGTGGGGGGGATGTCTCAGGGGGTTAGTAGAATATATATGTTACTAGCTTGGACCGTGGCATTACGCATGGTTAAACAGCTATTTATAAATATCTGTTAATGCCGAAACTCACTATTGACGCGTATGTAGTATCAGAAAAGCCATCACTTGTTATATCTTTAAAAGTATATTATAGGTAAAGTTTATTTACAAAATCATCTACATATGGGTACAGATATATGAGGGGAATTCAAAAAGTAGAGGCACATTTGTGAAAAGTTGCACTTATTCTGATGATAGAAAACTGAAACATATTAATAGTATTAATAGTAAGACTTATTAAAAACTTCCAGTGTTCGTCTCCACAAATTTAAATTATATGTAAAGTTTTACTCCAGTGCGTGGGAAATAAACATTCCAGGTTGGGATGCATAAACTAACACCAGAGGAGGGGATGGTCTGATGCAGAGGAGGGAAATCCCCCCAATCCCCCCCTGCAAATCGCACACTGGTCTGTAGATACTACTTTAAACGTGTACGATTTTTTCTGTTATACTCCTTACTTTCCAAAGATCTTTTTATTTACATATGCATATGGCTACTAATGGGGGGATACGTGATCCATCACAAAGAAGCAAAAGAATAGTACAGATGGCTTTAAAGCAATTTGAGGAGAGCGATGGTGTTCATCATTCAGTCGATTCTTGGGTTCCTGAAGAAAATCTCCTATCAGATTCAGACTATAACAGTAAATCTGAGATATATTTGAATGATTATCTCATCTCGTCCAAAAATAAGAAAAATAGTGTTGATGAATAGGGGAAATGATGACACTGAAACTGACATGCCTTACCATGGTAAGATGAACTATTTCACTAGGAGTTCCAGAGCACCCATTTGCGGCACTAAGACACCACACAAAAATATAATAAAAGTTAGATTGTCTTCATGGTTACGCCCTGCCAACCAGGTAACGGTCGACACCCAGAAGAAACATGGCCTTTGTTTCTCAACACCGAAATTTCGGATGACACTGTAGTACATATCAATTCGAAGCTGCAAGTCGTCAAGAATAAATTACAGAATCTTTCCTCCTCCAGTATGAAGATACAGAAAAAGCTGAAACAGAGACGGTGGCTCAGATGGATAGAGTGGTTGCCATGTAAGCAGGAGATCCCGGGTTCGCGTCCCAGTCGGAGCACACATTTTCAACTATCCCCGTTGATGTATATCAACGCCTGTTGCCAGCTTAGGGTTTGATTTAATTTTTATTTCATTCTAGAGCGCTGCATGGTCACTTCATATGGAGTGACAGATGGCTGCAGAGATTTGCACGGGCCAATAGACGTGCAACTGTTAAGCAACTCACAGTCCAGATGAACCAAGAGGCTACCGGCAGTGTCTCCTCAACGACCGTTCAGCCAACGTTGCTGCTTATGGATCTTCGCAGCAGGCGCCTTGTTTATGCCGTTCATCGGCGACGAGGAATGGAAATTTTACGCCAGGAACGGAGCTGGACTTCAACTGAGTGGCGGCGAGTGTCCTTTTCTGACGAGTCACGTTTTATGCTCCATCAGACTGAAAGAAAAAAACCTCCAACAATTGTCGGAAGGATCAAAGCCGGAGGAGGGAGCGTTATGGTCTGAAGAACGTTTTCATGGCATTCCCTGGGCCATCTCGTCATTCTGGAAGGCACAGTCGATCAACAACAGTATGCATCTATCCTTGAGAATCATTTCCACCTCTACATGCAGTTTGTTTCTTGGCATTATGGTATCTACCAGCATGACACCGCAATGTGTCACAAATCGCAGTGTATGTGCGTGGTTCGAAGAGCACCGTACTCTCCTGGCCACGAGACACCCCAGATTTAAACTCAATCGAGACCACCTCGATAGGGCTGCTCGTGCCATAGACTCTCAGCCGAGAAACCTAGCGCAGCTGGCCACTGCACTGGAGTCGGCAAGGCTCCAGATCTCTGTCGGTACCTTCCAGATCCTCACTGTCCTCCTTCCTGCACATCTCGCGGCGGTCCACGCAGCAAAGCTGGTTCCTCAGGCTTTTGACAGGTCGTTACATTAATGTTACTGACGAGTGTGTATGTGTGTAGATGACTTGTGCAATTCGTTCTGTGAACCTAAGCCCCTACAGCTTGACCTCGTTCAGTCCTGGCACGTGCAGTATCCAGCAATCGTACAACAATCTGCTCTAGAGTTTTCACTGGCTAATTCGTCATGTATTCCTGACTTGATGAAACTGTGCTACCGATCGTGACGGATCTCCATTCATCGCCATATGAGGGAACGTTCATTTCACAGCTAATGTACACGCCCCAGCTTCGCAACTCCCGTATCTCAAGACCTATTCAACGACTTTGCCATTTATTTCTCCACAGTAAGTGAATTATCTGTGAAAACGCACCCAGAAGAATGAATCGGACCTTAAGAAACAATGTTAATGTTGTTTCAAAACAGATTATAAACTCTTGAATCAGGGATTGCATTAGAAGTAACAATGTGCAGCTGACCTCTGTTTATAACTGTTGTAATGTAACAAGTAGTTCAGATGAAAGTTTTAAAATGATTCTCATTCGACTGAGCAACTACTTTTCCTCAAATTTAAGCACGTGAGATTGTGGATGTGTTGAAGCTAATGTGACGGCGTAATAGTTACGAATTGCTAAAACATTTTCCAGAAAACAATTTGCACAAATCTTATTGAACGAGGTGGCTTGGTGGTCACGACACTGGACGCGTGTGAAGTTCAAATTGCTATCAAACTAATCATCTGCAGACCTTTTAAAAATCAGTTGACAAGTACGCCTAGACGATTCTATTGATAAGGACTAAAGCATTTTCATGACATCATCGTCCTATCTGAGCTTGGGTTCCGTCTGTTATGATACCCAAACACAACGGCTAGCGTGCACGTAACAAATATGTACATTTAAGTGGGAAAGACATCACCTTGTTTCTCAGACGGTATTTCTTAGACCGTAATCGGTGTGGTAAATATACGAACCTGCTACATGTTGCCACGCGGGATTAGCCCAGCGGTCTAGGGCGCTGCAGTCGTGGACTGTGCGGCTGGTCCCGGCGGAGGTTTGAGTCCTCCCTCGGGCATGCGTGTGTGTGTTTGTGTTTGTCCTTAGGATAATTTAGGTTAAGTAGTGTGTAAGCTTAGGAACTGATGACCTTAGCAGTTAAGTCCCATAAGATTTCACACACATTCGAAAATTTGCTACATGTCCCTTAAGTGCGCATTGGAGATGAATGCACATGGAACATCCTGCATACACTGACAAGTGGGAACAATTACAGCAAACACAAAATTTTAAAAAACTGCATCACACATGAAACTCCATAAGTGATAAGTCACTTGCGCACAGGATCCAAGCTGGCTGCATCTGCAACGCGTATGATCATCGAGAGACTATACACTGAGCTGACAAGACATGGGATAGCTATATGAACATGTGCAGAACGCGGTAGTACCGCGTACACAAGGTATAAAAGGACAGTGCATGGGCGGAGCTGTGATTTGTATTCAGGTCGTTCATGGGAAAGGTTCCCGTCGTCATTATGGCCCCACGACGGCAATTAATAGACTGTGAACGCGGAATAATAGTTGGAGCTATAAGCATGGGACATTCTATTTCGGAAAACAGTACCCAGCGATCAACAGTCAAGTCTGCCGAGAATAACGCATTTCAGGCATTACTTCTCACCACGTACAACGCAGTGGTCGACGGCCTTCTCTTAACGATTGAGCTTTTGGGTAGAGTTATCGCTGCTAATAGACAAGCATCACTGCATAAAATAACGGCAGAAATCAATGTGGAACATGCGAGGGACGTATCCGTTAAGACAGTGGCGAAATTTGGCGTTAATGGGCTGTAGCAGCAGACAAACTACGCGAGCGGCGCTGCTAATGGCACGACATCGCCTGTAGCGCCTCTAACTTGCACGTGACCATATCGGTTAGACCCTAGATGAGAGGCAAACCGTGGCCGTGTCAGACGAATCCTGATTTCAGATGGTAACAGCTGATGGTAGGGTTCGAATGTGGCGCAGACCACAAGAAGCTATGGACCCAAGCTGTAAATTAGGCACTGTGCAAGCTGGTGGTGGCTCAAAAATGGTGTGGGCTGTGTTTACATAAAATGGACTGGGTCCTGTGGATGTTCGACTGCTTGGAGAACATTTGCAGCCATTCATAGACGTAATGTTTCCAAACAACGATGGAAGGTTTCTAAATGACAATTCGCCATGTCGTCGGCCCACAATTTTTCACTATTTCTGTGAAGAATATTCTGAACAGTTTGATCGAATGGCTTATGAATCCATTGAACATTTATGCAGAATAATCGAAAGTACAGAGTATCAGGGAGAGCATAAGGGAACAATTGACAGTAATGGGGGAAAGAAATACAGTATAAGAAGAATGGGTAGCTCTGAGGGATGAAGTAGTGAAGGCAGCAGACGGTCAAGTAGGTAAAAAGACGAGGGCTAGTAGAAATCCTTGGGTAACAGAAGAAATATTGAATTTAATTGATGAAAGGAGAAAATATAAAAATGCAGTAAATAAAGCAGGCAAAAAGGAATACAAACGGCTCAAAAATGAGATCGACAGGAAGTGCCAAATGGCTAAGCAGGGATGGCTAGAGGACAAATGTAAGGATGTAGAGGCTTATCTCACTAGGGGTAAGATATATACTGCCTACAGGAAAATTAAAGAGACCTTTGGAGAAAAGAGAACCACTCGTATGAATATCAAGAGCTCAGATGGAAACTCAGTTCTAAGCAAAGAAGGGAAAGCAGAAAGGTGGAAGGAGTATATACAGAGTCTATACAAGGGCGATGTACTTGAGGACAATATTATGGAAATGGAAGAGGATGTAGATTAAGATGAAATGGGAGATACGATACTGCGTGAAGAGTTTGACAGCACAGAAAGACCTGAGTCGAAACAAGGCTCCGGGAGTAGACAACATTCCATTACAACTACTGACAGCCTTGGAAGAGCCAGTCCTGACAAAACTCTACCATCTGGTGAGCAAGATGTATGAGACAGACGAAATACCCTCAGACTTCAAGAAAAATATGATAATTCCAATCCCAAAGAAAGCAGGTGTTGACAGAAGTGAAAATTACCCAACTATCAGTTTAATAAGGCACAGCTGCAAAATACTAAGACGAATTCTTCACAGACGAATGGAGAAACTGGTAGAAGCCAACCTCGGGGAAGATCAGTTTGGATTCCGTAGAAATATAGGAACACGTGAGGCAATACTGACCTTACGACGTATCTTAGAAGAAAGGTTAAGGAAAGGTAAACCTACGTTTCTAGCATTTGTAGACTTAGAGAAAGCTTTTGATAATATCGACTGGAATACTCTTTCACATTGTGAAGGTGGCAAGGGTAAAATACAGGGAGCGAAAGGCTAAAACCAGATGGCAGTTATAAGAGTCGAGGGGCATGAAAGGGAAGCAGTGGTTGGGGAGTGAGGTAGGGTTGTAGCCTATCCCCGATGTTATTTAATCTGTATATTGAGAAAGCAGTAAAGGAAACAAAAGAAAAATTCGGAGTAGGCATTAAAATCCATGCAGAAGAAATAAAAACTTTGAGGTTCGCCGATGACATAGTAATTCTGTCAGAGACTGCAAAGGACTTGGAAGAGCAGTTTAATGAAATGGACACTGTCTTGAAAGGAGGATATAAAATGATCATCAACAAAAGCAAAACGAGGATAATGGAATGTAGTCGAATTAAGTCGGGTGATGCTGAGGGAATTAGATTAGGAAATGAGACAATGTAAGTAGTAAAGGAGTTTTGCTATTTGGGGAGCAAAATAACTGATGATGGTCGAAGTAGAGAAGATGTAAAATGTAGACTGGCAATGGCAAGGAAAGCGTTTCTGAAGAAGATAAATTTAACATCGAGTATAGCTTCAAGTGTCAGGAAGTCGTTTCTGAAAGTATTTGTATGGATTGTAGCCATGTATGGAAGTGAAACATGGACGATAAATAGTTTGAACAAGAAGAGAATAGAAGCTTTCGAAATGTGGTGCTACAGAAGAATGCTGAAGATTATACAGTATGGGTAGATTACATAACTAATGATGAAGTATTGAATAGAATTGGGGAGAAGAGGAGTTTGTGGCACAACTTGACAAAAAGAAGGGACCGGTTAGTAGGACATGTTCTGAGGCATTAAGGGATCACAAATTTAGCATTGGAAGGCAGTGTGGAGGGTAAAAATCGTAGAGGGAGACCAAGAAAAGAGTACACTAAACAGATTCAGAAGGATGTAGGTTGCAGTAAGTTCTGGGAGATGGAGAAGCTTGCACAGGATAGGGTAGCATGGAGAGCTGCATCAAACCAGTCTCAGGACTGAAGACCACGACAACAACAATCGAAAGTTCAGTTCGTGCACAAAATTCTGCACCGGCAACACTGCCGCAATTATGGACAGCTATAGAGGCAGCATAGCTCACTACTTCTGCAGGGTACTCTTGTGGAGACCACGCCACGCCGAGATGCTGCACTACGCCGTGCGAAAGGAGATCGAACACCATACTGCGAGGTGTACCATGACTTTTGTCACCTCAGTGTATGCTTAAGTATAACGAAAGCAGACGATATTCAGACGATTAAGACCCCATAAGTATACAACAGCCATTATGTTAATGGATCAGAGCAACGACGAGGCTATGCACTAAGCTGAAACGTCTCTGCTTATGCAGGTCGTTCACAGATCATCTTCTAGCCTTTTCTCTTTCACATTCAGTCGTTCAGCATTTCCTCCCATCGTGGTCCTCTTCGATTCACATCATCCTTCACCTGGCCTCTCCATCTTGTTCGTGTCTTCCAATTGGTCTTTCAGCCTCTGTCCATTCCAAATTTCTTCGCAGAAGCCTTAATTTTCCCATTATTTTAACGTGGGCAAGCCATTGCAATCTTATTCTCTCCACAGTTAGTTGTAAGGGACTGATTTGTAGAGGTTTCCTATTGTTCCATTTCATATCCTCCCCCTTCACGTCTTATCCGGGACCTCTCGTAGAAAGCGCATCTCTGTCTCTTGTATTCTGCTCAAAAGGAAGTGGTCCAATCCAAGAGTCGAGACCTTTCCTGATAATACACCAAAAGAAATACAATTTAAAAATTTTTGCTGCTGAGGCGCACTGAAAGTGTTATTTTATGTTAGTTACTCATTTTTGCTGCACTAAGAACTGCTTATAACACCAGCTTGTACAGCCCTTCCTGCCTAGTGCGCGATTCGGGGATAAGGAGACGCAGCCGTGAGGAGAGGACATACAGTGACATAGCACGGAGTCCAAAGTGCACACACGAGAACTTTAAGCATAAGAAAAACGTATCAAATCATTAATTTTTGAATAATTTGCAGTTCATATTGACAGCTAAATTGTGACAGACGTAATTGTTACACAAGTGAATTGCAGAGGAAAGAAAATTTAGGTAGTCTATGTTGTTACACTAGACTTACATCGTTCGAGACTTTATTTTGTTGCTATTGATTATTTTATAATACTCGAACAGTCCACGGGTGTACTGCCGGTCCATAGTGTCCAACGGCCACAATATTTCGGCGATCAGACATGTCGCCATCGTCAGATGCGCTGACGAACGGAGCTCCTGAGGGCGGGAGGCCGTATTAAATCCACACCCCACGCGAGTATTTAATACGGCCGTCCGCCCTCAGGAGCTCAGTTCGTCAGCGCATCTGACGATGGCGACATGTCTGATCGCCGAAATATTGTGGCCGTTGGACACTATGGACCGGTAGTACACCCGTGGACTGTTCGAGCAAGAAATACGCCTGGAGAAATTCAAGAATCGTATTTTATAATACGAGGGCAGTTCAATAAGTAATGCAACACATTTTTTTCTGAAACAGGGGTTGTTTTATTCAGCATTGAAATACACCAGGTTATTCCCCAATCTTTTAGCTACACAACACTATTTTTCAACGTAATCTCCATTCAGTGCTACGGCCTTACGCCACCTTGAAATGAGGGCCTGTATGCCTGCACGGTACCATTCCACTGGTCGATGTCGGAGCCAACGTCGTACTGCATCAATAACTTCATCATCCGCGTAGTGCCTCCCACGGATTGCGTCCTTCATTGGGCCAAACATATGGAAATCAGACGGTGCGAGATCGGGGCTGTAGGGTGCATGAGGAAGAACAGTCCACTGAAGTTTTGTGAGCTCCTCTCGGGTGCGAAGACTTGTGTGAGGTCTTGCGTTGTCATGAAGAAGGAGAAGTTCGTTCAGATTTTTGTGCCTACGAACACGCTGAAGTCGTTTCTTCAATTTCTGAAGAATAGCACAATACACTTCAGAGTTGATTGTTTGACCATGGGGAAGGACATCGAACAGAATAACCCCTTCAGCGTCCCAGAAGACTGTAACCATGACTTTACCGGCTGAGGGTATGGCTTTAAACTTTTTCTTGGTAGGGGAGTGGGCGTGGCGCCACTCCATTGATTGCCGTTTTGTTCCAGGTTCGAAGTGATGAACCCATGTTTCATCGCCTGTAACAATCTTTGACAAGAAATTGTCACCCTCAGCCACATGACGAGCAAGCAATTCCGCACAGATGGTTCTCCTTTGCTCTTTATGGTGTTTGGTTAGACAACGAGGGACCCAGCGGGAACAAACCTTTGAATATCTCAACTGGTGAACAACTGTGACAGCACTACCAACAGAGATGTCAAGTTGAGCACTGAGTTGTTTGATGGTGATCCGTCGATCATCTCGAACGAGTGTGTTCGCACGCTCCGCCATTGCAGGAGTCACAGCTGTGCACGGCCGGCCCGTACGCGGGAGATCAGACAGTCTTGCTTGACCTTGCGGCGATGATGACACACGCTTTGCCCAACGACTCACCGTGCTTTTGTCCACTGCCAGATCACCGTAGACATTCTGCAAGCGCCTATGAATATCTGAGATGCCCTGGTTTTCCGCCAAAAGAAACTCGATCACTGCCTGTTGTTTGCAACGCACATCCGTTACAGACGCCATTTTAACAGCTCCGTACAGCGCTGCCACCTGTCGGAAGTCAATGAAACTATACGAGACGAAGCGGGAATGTTTGAAAATATTCCACAAGAAATTTCCGGTTTTTTCAACCAAAATTGGCCGAGAAAAAAAATGTGTTGCATTACTTATTGAACTGCCCTCGTAGTTCCTGTAGTACAGTTCTTATGATACTTTTGGAATAATGTATGTCCTGCAAACACTGAAACAGCTCCTTGTTTATTTCCTGTAGCAGTTATAAAATGCAAATTGTTTGGTGGATGATGAAAACAAATGTTTTTCTTGCGCTAGGAACATCTGATAAGACAAATTAATGCATCCAGGCGCCTCACTTGTTTTGATTAAAGAGAAATGAGTGGTGTAAGAAATGATCTTGGCCGTTAATTTGAGTATTATGCTGCATACCAGGCATACTTGATCAAATTCGTAAGATGTTGTGATGCAAACGAAAATTCAGAAATGACTAAGTGTAACAACACTGTTCCGCTGATAAACTGTCACCTGCACGTCTTTTTTACGCTCGAAACGATAAATTGCGGCTGACACGAAAGCTGGCTGACTGGCTTTGTCTGCAGCTTTTGGGGATAACAGCGAGCTTCGTCTTCATGCTGGCTACGAATTTCTCTATAATGTCACATATTAATGACATCTCCTCTACACATTTACTTGGTTATTTTGCGATTTCCTTTTCCGTGTAATTCCTTGAATCTGTTTAACCAGTTCGAAGAAGCGTAACCTTCATCTCACTTGGAATTCTATGCGTCCAGTCTCATAAATCTCCCTCGATAATGGTGCACTGACTCTCATAAGCAGTACTAAATCTTTCGAACAGTTATTTCACACTTTTGCGAATTTAATTTTGGCGCCTATTTCGTATTTCGTGAAAATCTGTTCCTTTTTTACAATTCATGTTCAAATTTTACGAAACGAAACCGGAACGATTTCTAACGAAATTTCCACATAGATTGAATAAATATCCAAGAAATTAACTACTAATTAACAGATATCTAGGTCTTCAGTAGGAGTGGGTCATTTCGATTACATACTACGTTCTTTATATTTCATTTTTGCAATGTTGAAAACATTAACTGGATGCCACATCACTTTAAAGCGCTGGAGCTTGCACAGAGACAGATGCTACTGGCAAGCATATGCCAAAAAATCATAAATAAAATTGATCCAGTTTTATCTTCACTCTTTAAAAATCCTAAGGGATCAAACACTGGGTCTTGTGTGCAGTCCTTAGGTTAGTTAGGTTTAAGTAGTTCTAAGTTCTAGGGGACTGATGACCATAGATGTTAAGTCCCATAGTGCTCAGAGCCATTTGAACCATTTGAAGGGATCAAACTGCTGAGGTCATCGGTCCCTAGACTTACACACTACTTAAAGTAACTTATGCTGAGAACAGCACACACACTCACGTTTGAGGGAGGACCCGAACCTCCGGCGGGAGGGGCCGTGCAGTCTGTGACAGGGCGCCCCTAACTGCACGGCTTCACTCTTCACACTTAGCGATACCGCAAAGGCAGCTGCCAGTTATTATGGATATTCAATGAGCTGCAAATTGGAGCGAATAGTATCTGCGAACCGTTGTACGAGAGAAACTATCAACGGAGACTAACATTCGCCCTATAAATTACAATCACGTTGTACTGTGTTATCTATTTACTGCAGAGCTGTATATCCCTGCCGTGTTGCGCATGCGCTGTCTGCTAGAGCTACAGAAGGGGTATACATTAATCCAGTTGTCTGGCGAACTACGAATTTGGCAAAGTTCAATATTTTAAGAACATACTTGCAGTGTGTCTGAGCAGCTGAAATTTTGACACTGTTTCTTTCTGTGTATCCTTGCTGTATAAAAAATTTCAGGACTGGTTTCGACATGTCGCATTGGACAGTTCCTCTGCCAGATCTTTCTTTGTGCAGGTCCAACATTTTGATCCATAGATCAAAATTTGTAGATAATATGATTTAAATATCATGATATTTGCTTTGGCAGGTATTTTCCGATTACTCATTATGTCCGATACACAATAATAAAATCCTGAGCAATTTTCTATCCTCACCGAAAAATCTTCCTTAATATTTCCTATATTGGTTACGATACTTCCTAGCTATTTGAAAGCATCTACTACTTTAACAATTTACCCGTTACTGCTTACGTCTTTCATTTTCCGCTGATTTTCGTTACTTCACTCTTTATTAAACTTACTTTCATGCTTGCTTTTTCAGTTACCCTTTGCCAAATATTTAGTTCTCCAATGACAATAAATTATCGTTCATATCCCACCAACATGAAAGTCGAGCATTAATCAGGGAATCTATCCTACTTGATTGAAAGACATACTCGTTACTATTAAAATAATAAAAGTGAAGCATTTTGTATGCTAGGAACCACATGTGGTTAACTAAACACAATTACATCATATTCAGGAAAATAGCACTAGAGCTGTTTTTAGAAGAACCTGTTCCTCAATGTACAGTGTGTATCTCGTAAAGTCACACACATTCTATTTCACGAACGGTTACACTTATCTAAACGCGATTTTCGGCAAATGTTAGAGCGTCGAGAGGCACGTATATTTTTGTTTGTTTAATGGTTTTAGCGCTGGTATTAACTGAGTTATTGAAGTAGGTGCGTTTTTTTTAAAAGTGGAAGCGCATACCTTTTATAGCTGCATTCGATAGCTCCTGAGAGGACAATTATAGTGATATGGCGTTTGTTAATATTGACGTTGAAACTTGTAAAAAAATTCGAGAAATGTCCTAGAATGTGAGAGCACGGTGGCCAGAAAAGGCATTTGCGGCGCAAACACTGCCAAGCAGGCGTGTCGGACCAGGCTGTGTAGTTGTATACCGTAAGGTAGGCCTGCGCTATGCAAATAAAGCTTGATTTTCCCCTGAACCATCTTACGATGTAGACGCTGGTTCACTTATGAATGTTGTGTATGGAAATATGACATAGGCTAGAATCTAGCGTATCAAAATGGGCTAAGGAAAACTATTTCACATTTGTGTATCCTCCTAGATTTACGTGAGCTGAAACAGTGAAATCAACTGTTCATTTTACAAAAATAAAGAGGTCTTGTAAGCTGCAAAAAGCAACTACTGTACTAAATATCTATAGGTTGGAAGGAAGATTTGACAGCCGGCCGAAGTGGCCGTGCGGTTAAAGGCGCTGCAGTCTGGAACCGCAAGACCGCTACGGTCGCAGGTTCGAATCCTGCCTCGGGCATGGATGTTTGTGATGTCCTTAGGTTAGTTAGGTTTAAGTAGTTCTAAGTTCTAGGGGACTAATGACCTCAGCAGTTGAGTCCCATAGTGCTCAGAGCCATTTGAACCATTTTTTGAAGATTTGACCTATCTTTTCCTGTACCTCAATGTGTGCTTCTTAGAGGTAAAAACTGTCTCCACCTACACTGCTCTGTTTATATCATATGGTATACGTTCGCTGAACTAAACTTGTTACTAAGGATACTTTGGTGACAATCTCTACACCACAAAATAAATATTCTTCTTAACGAAACTTTTTTCATGCTGAACGTAAGCGCGGAATGACAGTATTTCCAAGCTGTCGACTTATTTGACTTTGCAGTGAAAATTCGCACACAAGTAAATAAAATAAACAATTTTCTAACAATGAATTGGTAACCACCCAAATCGCATAACGTAAATTTTGCCTTCCAAAAAATAACTGTAGCATTTATTTAAGCATGTGTTCAAACTGTTGACCATGGACTGAATGATACATTTGCGATCGTCGTTCGAAAGAACGATGAAAAAGTGTAAATACAGTGGATGACACGGTACAGCATGCACTGTCGATTCGACGACACACATCGTTTGGCGTAGTTGGGGCTTCGCCATGGTCTGCATCTTTGAGTGCTCCCTAAAGAAAGAAATCAAGAGGAGTCAAATCAGGGGACGTCGCAGGCCATTTGACAACAGAATTTCGTCCTCTCCATCGTCCAGGAAAGTCCTCGTTCTATATTTGGGTTGCAACACGGGGTGAGTGAGCTGGACAACCATCATGTTCCTGCCACGTACACTGTCGAATGTCCAATTGTACCTCCTCCAACAGAACTGGCAGAATGTTCGTCAGAAAGTGTCCGTACGAATGCCCATTTAGAACGTCTGAGGTTAAGTAAGATCCTACAATGTAATTATCTATGATGCCGCATCATACGTTTACGCTCCACGGTCGTTGATGTTGCAACTAACGAAGCCAGTGTGGATTTACAGATTCCCAGCAGTGCATGTTACGCAAATTTATATTAGCCTGGTCAGTAAGCGTTGCTTCATTGGTAAAGAGCACACGTTGTAAAAACATAAGGTCGTCTCTCACTTGCTGAAAAGCAGGCCGACAAAATTCTGTACGTTAGAAATCACGGTCGTCGAATGCCTGATGTAGTGACAGACGATAGCGATGGAAATTCTGTCGATGCAGGATGCAAATGACACTCACCTGGCTGATTCCACATTCCTTGGCAATATGTCTCGTTCCACTGTGCGGATTCATTAGCGTCGTAGCCATAACAGCTTCTTCGTTTTCTGTTTCAGTTGCAGTCTTCTTTCTCGTCCTCTCTTTGGCGTTCAAGCAGCCTTTTCGCACCAAGCGTCTTAATATTTCGCGCAACTGCCTGGAATGTCGGACAAAGGAGATCCGTATAGGTAGCCCTATACCGCTCTGTTTTACGGCATTTCTTTTACATTCACCACATGAAAGTAGTATATCAAGCTTCTCCTCAATGTTGAAGCAGGAATGCAAATGTGTTGACATTCTGACACAGCATAGCACGAGAGCTCTACTTCCTGTTGGCTGCACCGCTAATGCCGATTCCGGCCACCGTGCTCTGAAATTATAGGACATTTCGTTAATTTGTTTACAACAGGTTTCAAGATCAACAATTAACAAACGCTGTATCACTGTAATTGTCTTTCCAAGAACTATCGACTGTAGTTATAAAAAGTATGCGGTTTCATAAATAAAAGGTACTTGCTTTAGTATCTACGTTGACACCAGCGCTAAAAACATTAACCAAACAAATAACATGCGTGCCCCTCGACGCTCTAACTTTTGCCGAAAACCGCGTTTCGATATGTGTAACAGTTCACGTAATACGAGGGGTGTTAAAGTCTTACGTGACTCTCACTGCAGTCTGCTCGCTCAAGTGTTTAAGGTTATTTATTGAAATAACAGTAAATCACGATCTCTTCCAGGGAGTTCATTAAGTATTCATCACACACACACCCTATAGCTGAAGTCCTTTATGCATACCTGCGCGGCGAAGTTCGGCTCTTCTAGGAGGTAAGCCAGTTCCAAGCATGGTGACAGAAGAAATTTTCACCACTACCCCGACTGGCTGGCTATTACGGCCCAGGGGGTGGGGGTGGGGGTGGGGGGAGGCGGGTGACAGTGGTCCTTTGCGTCATACTCATGGATTAAAATCCATACCTCTCCTTGGTGTCGCACGCAGTTGGGGCACGCACCACTTCTGATACGGACCACACACACACACACACACACACACACACACACACACACACACACATTAAAATCAGCTAAACGGGACAGATTTAGGAAGCGTGAGATACAGACCACGTAAATGACGTCAATTAGAAAAAATTTTGCACCAGGCTTTGAGCCACACCAGATCTTCATATACACCATGTAAAACCTCAAGTGAAGAGAACATCTACGTGTTGCTTTCAATAGGCAATGGATGTTCTTTAAATTTTACACGTAAACATCGACCTATGTACCCAGTATGAAAATAATTTTCGTTGTTTCAGTTATTATTGAAGCAAGTCTCCTTGCATGTCGGTTGCCAGCCTTTCAACATGACTGTTGCACCATACTTCATCAATTATCTGGCTTACACGCTCTGATTAAGCCGTCCACCCGAAATACTGTCAGAGTTGTTTAAGATGTCGTAATTCATTTTTTCCAATGACGTCTAGGAATTTCTCATTAAGAGATGTATAATCTCTGGCCGTAGCTATACCATTTACGGAGGCGTCGGTATCGACTTCGCTTTTTACAATAGAACTACCGTAATTTTTCCTACTGTTATTATAGGGCTCTTCGAAACCAGTCGCATTTCCCTCTTCGAAACTCTTTAAAAGGATTCGAAGAAATTACTATAGTAATTATAGCTACAATTAAGATATAGGATTTATGTGTTCCGAACATCAAATTGATTGCTGTCTTATGCGGAAATTGGTATTATAGTACGGAACTGCCGCGTCCGACTGAAGAGGCGCTCCAGTTCGACATTGCCAAGTGTGTGAAGTAGGAGCCAGAAAACTGGAGTCATAAAAGTAGTTTAAAACAAGAGAACTGTCTGTGTTCTCGCTAGTCCGGTTTTTAAGGAAAACAAAGATTGTTCAATGACCTCTGAAGAAGATTTAAAATAAAGCTACTCCTGTCTGTTCGAAGAAAGACTTTCATTACAGTCGCAAGAGGCGGAATGTCTGCCATAATATTTGTCAGCTATAATAATTCCACCTTTTCTGAGCGCGCTATGAATGAATTAGAAACTTACTCTATTAAATGTGATTTTCTGCTTGCATCAAATAAAGGCATAAAACTATGGCTATCAATAAATACCGATCACAGAATACGGATTTAAAATTTAATGATCACAGTTCCATTATTCACCCTTTCTAAAGTAGTAGCAGCAGTTTAACATCGTTGTCACGGTACGAGGGTCTCCTTACATTACGCAAATGTTTCCCATTCCCACATTCCCCTTCCTCCCTTATGCTCCCTCCCCATTTTTCTTTTTCCCGTTCATCATGTACACCAACCCCTGTTTTTCTCCGTGCACATTGGGAGTCTGTGCCAGTGTTCACTTGGTGTACTGTTTTGGCCTGTATATTCGTATACTTGTAATCTCTCATTACAATTTAATATAAAGTTTACTTGTATATACCCTTTTTTGTGTGTTTCAGAATTCTTACGTCAGTTTATCAGTTTATTTATAGTTTACGGACTTTAACTACTATCTGTTTAACTTCTGTATTTATATTCATCTCTATTGTTGTTGTTGTTGTTGTTGTGGTCTTCACTCCAGAGACGGGTTGATGCAGCTCTCCATGCTATTCTATCCTGTGCAAGCTTCATTTCCAAGTAAATACTGCAACCAACATCCTTCTGAATCTGCTTAGTGTATTCATCTCTTGGTCTCCCTCTACGATTTTTATCCTCCACGCTGCCCTCCCATACTAACTTGGTGATCCCTTATGCCTCAGAACATGTCCTACCAATTGATCCCTTCTTCTAGTCAAGTTGTGCAACAAATTCCTCTTCTCCCCAATTCTGTTCAGTACCTCCTCATTAGTTACGTGGTCTACCTATCTAATCTTCAGCATTCTTCTGTAGCACCACATTTCGAAAGCTTCTACTCTCTTCTTGTGTAAACTATTTATCGTCCATGTTTCACTTCAATACATGGCTACACTCCATACAGATACTTCCAGAAAAGACTTCCGAACACTTAAATCCATACTCGATATTAACCATGTTCTCTTCTTCAAAAACGCTTTCTTGCCATAGCCAGCCTACATTTTATATCCTCTCATCAGTTATTTTGCACCCCAAACAGCAAAATTCATTTACCACTTTAAGTGTCTCGATTCCTAATCTAATTCCCGCAGCATCACCCGATTTAATTAGACTACATTCCATTCCATTATCCTCGTTTTGCTTTTGTTGATGTTCATGTTATATCCTCCTTTCAAGACACTGTCCATCCCGTTCAGCTGCTCTTCCAGATCCTTAGCTGTTTCGGACAGAATTACAATGTCATCGGCGAACCTCAAAGTTTTTATTTCTGCTCCATGGATTTTAATACCTACTCCAAATGTTTCTTCTGTTTCCTTTACTGCTTGCTCAATATACAGATTGAATAACATCAGGGATAGGCTACAACCCTGTCTCACTCCCTTCCCAACGACTGCTTCCCTTTCATGCCCCTCGGCTCTTATATCGGCCATCTGGTTTCTGTACAAATCGTAAATAGCCTTTCGTTCCCTGCTTTTTACACCTGAACCGTCAGAATTTGAAACAGTTTTCCAGTCAATATTATCAAAAGCTTTTTCTAAGTCTACAAATACTAGAAACGTAGGTTTGCCTTACCTTAACCTATCTTCTAAGGTAAGTCGTATGGTCAGTATTGCCTCACGTGTTCCATCGTTTCTACGGAATCCAAACTGATCTTCCAAGAGATCGGCTTCTACCAGTTTTCCATTCGTCTGTAAAGAATTTGCGTTAGTGCTTTGCAGCTGTGACTTATTAAACTGATAGTTCGGTAATTTTCACATCTGTCAACACCTGATTTCTTTGGGATTGGAATTATTATATTCTTCTTGAAGTCGGAAGATATTTCGCCCGTCTCATAGATCTTGCTCACCAGATGGTAGAGTTTAGTCAGGACTGGCTCTCCCAAGGCTGTCAGTAGGTCTAATGGAATGCTGTCTACCCCCAGGGCCTTGTTCTGACTCAGGTGTTTCAGTGCTCTGTCAAACTCTTCACGCAATATCATATCTCCCATTTCATCTTCATCTACGTAGTCTTCCATTTCTATAAAATTGCCCTCAAGTACATCGTCCTTCTATAGACCCTCTATAAACTCTTCCACTTTTCTCCTTTCCCTCTTAATATTCATACAAGTGGTTCTCTTTTCTCCAATGGGCTCTTTAATTTTCCTGTAGGGAGTATCTGTCTTACCCCTAGTGACATATGCCTCTACATCCTTAAATTTCGCCTCTGGCCATCCCTGCTTAGCCATTTTGCACTTCCTGTCGATCTCATTTTTGAGACGTTTGTATTCCTTTTTCCCTGCTTTATTTACTACATTTTTATATTTTCTCTCTTCATCAATTAATTCAGTATTTCTTCTGTTTCGCAAGGATTTCTACCAGCCCTCGTCTTTTTACCTACTTGATTCTCATTTCATCTCTCAAAGCTACCGCCGGCCGCGGTGGCCGTGCGGTTCTAGGCGCTCCAGTCCGGAGCCGCGCTGCTGCTACGGTCGCAGGTTCGAATCCTGCCTCGGGCATGGGTGTGTGTGATGTTCTTAGGTTAGTTAGGTTTAAGTAGTTCTAAGTTCTAGGGGACTGATAACCGCAGCAGTTGAGTCCCATAGTGCTCAGAGCCATTTGAACCATTTCTCAAAGCTACTCATTCTTCTTCTACTGTATTTCTTTCCCCCGTACTTGTCAATCGTTCCCTAATACTCTCTGTGAAACACTCTACAACCTCCTTGAATTCCCACCTTTTTGTAGCTTCTTCAGTTTTAATCTACAGTTTCAAACCAATAGTCAGAGTCCACATCTTGAAATATCCTACAATGTAAAACCTCGTTCCTAAATCTCTGTCTTACAATTATATAATCTTCCAGTGTCTCTAGAGCTCTTCCCCGTATAGAACCATCTTTAATGATTGTTAAACAAAGTGTTAGCTATGATTAAGTTATTCTCTATGCAGAATTCTACCAGGCGGCTTCCTCTTTCATTCCTTACCCCCATTCCATATTCACCTACTACTTTTCCTTCTTTCTTTTCCAACTATCGAATAATTCCAGTCCCCATGGCTACTAAATTTTCGTCTCCCTTAACCATCTGAATAGTGATGCTGAGGTAATTAGGAAATAGCAAAACTAATTTACTTTAAGGGGCTCCGGAACGCCCTATACTTGCAATGTTAAAATAACGCTTATAAATTACATCTTTCCTCACAAAGTATTTGAGGTAGGAAGTTGAACTTTTTACAGATTATTTATTGGAATATGAGCTACAACTTAACACAGGGATTTTACAAAATTTTAGTTCAGTTATTAAAGATGATTTTTTTCAATTCTAATGAAAATTCACAACATTTTTTGCAATTTTTTATTTATATATTCAAAAATATACAGTTTTTTTGGAAAAAGGCTGTGTTAAATTATGCAGAAGGTACTGTGTAACATTTCCTGAAAGTTTGAAACAAATATGTTTGGAAGATCCTTAGAAAACATGTAATTAGTATGAGAAAATAAAAGTTTTGGGAATCGAGCGACAAAGATTGGATTAACCTTTTAGTGCATTCCAGGTCCATAGGATCGATTATCTTCATCCTTTGCAAACTCCTCCTCCAGCTTCCTCTTGTTCCTCCTCCTGTTTACTCTTGCTTGCATTTCTAGACTCTTTACAGCCCTGTCTGCAGCCCGAAGGCGTTCCTTGTCTAAAGCAAGCATCGCTCGTACCATGTTAGAACCTATCTTCATTCCCATATTTCTAAATACCTTGCACCTTATAATGTTGCCATCATTAAAAGTCGCAACAGCATCATACACACCAAAGTGAAGTGTTTCTATTCCAACAAATACAGTCTTGGGGATTCTCGACCATATAACACTATTTACACTTTCATTGGGGTTTTGAGTTTTTCCTTGAATACACTTTTTCAACAGTTCAGGTGCTGCTAAGTCTCTGAAAATAGGTTTTATCACCTCCATTATTGCATGAGGCAGACTATGCTTATGAGTGTACACTTCACCAGTTAGCAATCCTTTGTTATATTTACACCAACTGTCTTCTTCTTTGGGACACAAGCTATGTTGGGGATTTTCATCGGTTGAAGAAGTATGAAAAAAAAAAGAGCCCAAACAGCCTTCTTCATTTCGTCGACACTTTGTGTATTTTGCCTAATAGCCATTCCATAATAGGTCTGTATTTTGTCAATTACACTGTCAGTTAACCTTCCCTTCCCATCCAACCCTTTACCATCACTGAGTTTTTGTTTTTTATACGAAGCTTTCAGTCGCCGAAGTCTTGTTCCCATTCGCTTCTGTACGTGTCCACTACACTCAAATTTCTGCACTACAATATCACCATAGGGCTTCAGTCCTTGAACATGTTTGAAACTTTTAGAATCACCGTCACCAAGGTAATTAACATATCGCACTTTATCACACGCCTCAGAACGCTGGAATATACTGGCAACACCAGCCGCTTCCATTCCTCCACTACTGCCACTATAGTTAGCTTTGCAATTATTTTCATGTGTACCTTTATATTTTTGTGGACATCTACAATACTTTGATATTACTGCTACATCTAAAACTTTCCCTGTATACATACTGGTGGCAGATACTACACCATGAAGAGATATGTGTTTATGCCAGGTACCATCGAACGCTGCAGTCAAATCTGTTACCATTATTTTCCATTACTGCCTCTTCCACAGCGTTCTTCATAGATTCTATACAGACATCTTCTTCTTTAGACCCTATTAATTTATTATAGGTCGTAAACTTGGTTGGGGGATTTGGAAGATTCATGATGCCACAGAAAATTGCACCTGCAGTAGCACCCTTACCAACTGAACGCAAGGAATAAACAAATCTAATGTTGTGTTCGTAGATTTTGCTACCACTTTCTTCAGTTGCAGTTACTGCAACACTGTTCCAAAAGGTGGTCATGTATGAACACTTATCACATTTCAGTTGTATTTCACTAGCAAGTCCTACGTGCTTTATTATGGAGAGTTCCAGACCAACTTCACTACAATGAATACATCTTACACAGTTTGAAAAAATTGCTTTGAGAACCGACATATCAAATATTTCATTCACACCCGATTCGCCCATAAAACATTCATAGTTTTCACTCATTGAACCAAGCTTCTTCTGTGAAGTATTTTCTTTCCCACTTTGACTGCTATGGGCAGGTGTACTTGAGAGGTTAGGTTCACTCACTTGGTTATCGTCTTTATTGTTTACAGTAATAACACATACCTTTGGCTTTCAAACATTTCTCCTTTTCTTAAAAGCCTTCAGAGGATTTCTAATAACTTTACTTTTACTCATTATTATACTTCAACAAAACAGAGACTCAAGAAACAGAATTAATTACGAATATTTTCGAGATAACGACAGAGTAAATAAACATGAAACAATCGACAATCACACCAGCGATATATATATATATATATATATATATATATATATATATATATATATATATATATATTGAACCATCACAGGTTAGCCACAACACATACTTTATCTCACATCACTAAAATGTACCTGATGAACACGGACCTTAATAATAACACCATTTGACAGCAGTTTAACAGCGCCACAGTGGGTCACGCCCATGTAGAACACATTTCAAAAAAAATTTAAAAATAGTTGTAGTCTTCGGAATTGAATAAATTATATATCTATTAAAAGGTAATAGTCTGCAGATTCAGAAAACGCAAAAAAGTAAAAATTGAACTTTTCATGATTTTGAGCCTTTCCGGAGCCCCTTAAGAACCTCATTTCCTGATCCGCGGTTGTGTTCCTCCGCTTAGCTTGCTCGTGCATGTCACTCCGCACTGCGCCTAACCCCGAACGCGGCTCACTCCGTGATCGTAAGGCGCTGCCAGCTACGGCTCGCCACACGCCTCTAATCTGAATTCTGATTTGAGCCTCTTCATTAAAATAGTTACAACTTCTGTTCCGCTGCTCGTACAGTACCCCATTCGCTTCTAGAATAAGCAATAACTCTTATTTACATACCTTACAGATTAAAAGTAGTACTGATCTAGAGCCTGGACATTCATGCTCATCATATTGCCACGTTTCACATTTCCTGAAACATCGTTGCTGGAAGCTGGCCGTGAAGTATGCCATGAATCTTTATTGGATCCGCGCGATTGTGCAATTCCCACCGCGTTTCCAGAAGCACTGTTTGCCTCGAAATAAAGTTTTTAACATGGCGCTAAAGATAAACATCGCATTACTGGCAAACAGTTGTGCAGTTTGGCGGTATTACTTCTATCGTGCAACACGGTCGTCACTGGTCATGCTATCATATATGACGGTATTAGTTTGTGCGCCGCAAGAATCCCGATCAGACAAAACATTAATAAACGGTCACAATGCCCGTATAGTGCTAGGGACAGAAAGTTGGCTGATACCAGACGTGAACAGTAATGAAATCCTAAACTCAGATTGGAATGTATACCGCAGAGACAGGCTGGACAGTGAAGGGGGAGGCGTGTTTATAGCGATAAGAAGTGCAATAGTATCGAAGGAAATTGACGGAGACCCGAAATGTGAAATAATTTGGGTGAAGGTCACGGTTAAAGCAGGCTCAGACATGGTAATTGGATGTCTCTATAGGCCCCCTGGCTCAGCAGCTGTTGTGGCTGAGCACCTGAAGGATAATTTGGAAAATACACTCCTGGAAATGGAAAAAAGAACACATTGACACCGGTGTGTCAGACCCACCATACTTGCTCCGGACACTGCGAGAGGACTGTACAAGCAATGATCACACGCACGGCACAGCGGACACACCAGGAACCGCGGTGTTGGCCGTCGAATGGCGCTAGCTGCGCAGCATTTGTGCACCGCCGCCGTCAGTGTCAGCCAGTTTGCCGTGGCATACGGAGCTCCATCGCAGTCTTTAACACTGGCAGCATGCCGCGACAGCGTGGACGTGAACCGTATGTGCAGTTGACGGACTTTGAGCGAGGGCGTATAGTGGGCATGCGGGAGGCCGGGTGGACGTACCGCCGAATTGCTCAACACGTGGGGCGTGAGGTCTCCACAGTACATCGATGTTGTCGCCAGTGGTCGGCGGAAGGTGCACGTGCCCGTCGACCTGGGACCGGACCGCAGCGACGCACGGATGCACGCCAAGACCGTAGGATCCTACGCAGTGCCGTAGGGGACCGCACCGCCACTTCCCAGCAAATTAGGGACACTGTTGCTCCTGGGGTATCGGCGAGGACTATTCGCAACCGTCTCCATGAAGCTGGGCTACGGTCCCGCACACCGTTAGGCCGTCTTCCGCTCACGCCCCAACATCGTGCAGCCCGCCTCCAGTGGTGTCGCGACAGGCGTGAATGGAGGGACGAATGGAGACGTGTCGTCTTCAGCGATGAGAGTCGCTTCTGCCTTGGTGCCAATGATGGTCGTATGCGTGTTTGGCGCCGTGCAGGTGAGCGCCACAATCAGGACTGCATACGACCGAGGCACACAGGGCCAACACCCGGCATCATGGTGTGGGGAGCGATCTCCTACACTGGCCATACACCACTGGTGATCGTCGAGGGGACACTGAATAGTGCACGGTACATCCAAACCGTCATCGAACCCATCGTTCTACCATTCCTAGACCGGCAAGGGAACTTGCTGTTCCAACAGGACAATGCACGTCCGCATGTATCCCGTGCCACCAAACGTGCTCTAGAAGGTGTAAGTCAACTACCCTGGCCAGCAAGATCTCCGGATCTGTCCCCCGTTGAGCATGTTTGGGACTGGATGAAGCGTCGTCTCACGCGGTCTGCACGTCCAGCACGAACGCTGGTCCAACTGAGGCGCCAGGTGGAAATGGCATGGCAAGCCGTTCCACAGGACTACATCCAGCATCTCTACGATCGTCTCCATGGGAGAATAGCAGCCTGCATTGCTGCGAAAGGTGGATATACACTGTACTAGTGCCGACATTGTGCATGCTCTGTTGCCTGTGTCTATGTGCCTGTGGTTCTGTCAGTGTGATCATGTGATGTATCTGACCCCAGGAATGTGTCAATAAAGTTTCCCCTTCCTGGGACAATGAATTCACGGTGTTCTTATTTCAATTTCCAGGAGTGTATTTCGAGTAGATTTCCCCACCATGTTATATTTCTGGGTGGAGACTTTAATTTGCCGGATATAGACTGGGAGACTAAAATGTTCATAACGGGTGGCAGGGACAAAGAATCCAGTGAAATTTTTTTAAGTACTTTATCTGAAAACTGACTTGAGCAGTTAAACAGAGAACCGACTCGTGGCGATAACATATTAGACCTTCTGGTGACAAACAGACCCGAACTATTTGAAACAGTTAACGCAAGACAGGGAATCAGCGATCATAAAGCGGTTACTGCATCGATGATTTCAGCTGTAAATAGAAATATTAAAAAAGGTAGGAAGATTTTTCTGTTTAGCAAAAGTGACAAAAAGCAGATTACAGAGTACCTGACGGCTCAACACAAAACAAAAGTTTTGTCTCAAGTACAGATAGTGCTGAGGATCAGTGGACAAAGTTCATAACCATCGTACAATATGCGTTAGATGAGTATGTGTCAAGCAAGATCGTAAGAGATGGAAAAGAGCCACCGTGGTACAACAACCGAGTTAGGAAACTGCTGCGGAAGCAAAGGGAACTTCACAGCAAACATAGCCTAAGCCTTGCAGACAAACAAAAATTACGCGAAGCGAAATGTAGTGTGAGGAGGGCTATGCGAGAGGCGTTCAATGAATTTGAAAGTAAAGTTCTATATACTGACTTGGCAGAAAATCCTAAGAAATTTTGGTCTTATGTCAAAGCGGTAGGTGGATCAAAACAAAATGTCCAGACACTCTGTGACCAAAATGGTACTGAAACAATGACAGACTAAACGCCGAAATACTAAATGTCTTTTTCCAAAGCTGTTTCAGAGAGGAAGATTGCACTGTAGTTCCTTCTCTAGAGCTCAGTCCGGAACCGCGCTGCTGCTATGGTCGCAGGTTCGAATCCTGCATCGGGCATGGATGTGTGTGATGTCCTTAGGTTAGTTAGGTTTAATTAGTTCTAAGTTCTAGGGGACTGATGACCTAAGATGTTAAGTCCCATAGTGCTCAGAACCATTTGAACCTTCTCTAGATTGTCGCACAGATGACAAAATGGTAGATATCGAAATAGACGACAGAGGGATAGAGAAACAATTAAAATCGATCAAAAGAGGAAAGGCCGCTGGACCTGATGCGATACCAGTTCGATTTTACACAGAGTACGCGAAGGAACTTGCCCCCCTTCTTGCAGCGGTGTACCGTAGGTCTCTAGAAGAGCGTAGCGTTCCAAAGGATTGGAAAAGGGCACAGGTCATCCCCGTTTTCAAGAAGGGACGTCGAACAGATGTGCAGAACTATAGACCTATATCTCTAACGTCGATCAGTTGTAGAATTTTGGAACACGTATTATGTTCGAGTATAATGACTTTTCTGGAGACTAGAAATTTACTCTGTAGGAATCAGCATGGGTTTCGAAAAAGACGGTCGTGTGAAACCCAGCTCGCGCCATTCGTCCACGAGACTCAGAGAGCCATAGACACGGGTTCACAGGTAGATGCCGTGTTTCTTGACTTCCGCAAGGCGTTTGATACAGTTCCCCACAGTCGTTTAATGAACAAAGTAAGAGCATACGGACTATCAGACCAACAGTCTGTTTGGATTGAAGAGTTCCTAGATAACAGAACGCAGGATGTCATTCTCAATGGGGAGAAGTCTTCCGAAGTAAGAGTGATTTCAGGTGTGCCGCAGGGGAGTGTCATAGGACCGTTGCTGTTCACAATATACATAAATGACCTTGTGGATGACATCGGAAGTTCACTGAGGCTTTTTGCAGATGATGCTGTGGTGTATCGAGAGGTTGTAACAATGGAAAATTGTACTGAAATGCAGGAGGATCTGCAGCAAATTGACGCATGGTGCAGGGAATGGCAATTGAATCTCAGTGTATACAAGTGTAATGTGCTGCGAATACATAGAAATATAGATCCCTTATCATTTAGCTACAAAATAGGTCAGCAAATGGAAGCAGTTAATTCCATAAATTATCTGGGAGTACGCATAAGGAGTGATTTAAAATGGAATGAACATATAAAGTTGATCGTCGGTAAAGCAGATGCCAGACTGAGATTCATTGGAAGAATCGTAAGGAAATGCAATCCGAAAACAAAGGTAGTAGGTTACAGTACGCTTGTTCGCCCACTGCTTGAATACTGCTCAGCAGTGTGGGATTCGTACCAGATAGGGTTGATAGGAGAGATAGAGAAGATCCAACGGTGAGCAGCGCGCTTCGTTACAGGATCATTTAGCAATCGCGAAAGCGTTACGGAGTTGGTAGATATACTTCAGTGGAAGACTCTGCAGGAGAGACGCTCAGTAGCTCGGTACGGGCTTTTGTTGAAGTTTCGAGAACATATCTTCACCGAAGAGTCAAGCAGTATATTGCTCCCTCCTACGTATATCTCGCGAAGAGACCATGAGGATAAAATCAGAGATTAGAGCTCACACAGAAGCATACCGACAATCCTTCTTTCCACAAACAATACGAGACTGGAATAGAAGGGAGAACCGATAGAGGTACTCAAGGTACCCTCCGCCACACACCGTCAGGGGGCTTCCGGAGTATGGATGTAGATGTAGAACTTGTTACCGGCAACTTGTGATTTTTAAATGTCCCCAATATATTTTTTGTAAATTTAATTTATTATTATACCGGGTTTGATGCGTAAATAATTTCCAAAAGAATTGGTTAAACGACGACACCCTCCCCGGCCCGAGGATCAAATTAATCATAAGTTTCTTATAAGGACAGGAAAAGTTAGCAAAAATCATTCAGACTCTATGTACCACCTGCGAAAAGACTTCGCTTTTCTCCCTTATGCTATAACCTGAGTAGAATGTTCGTCTTCACAGCACTCTACTCGAAATTATTTCCATGTAACAAGGATCACAATTATAATTCCTTCCTAAACCAAGCCGTTTGAGAAATTTATTTGCGTATCTTGTAACTATTACCAATTTTTTTTACTCCCTAATCACATCAATTTAGAAATGGAAAAAAATGCAAATGAAACAGAAAAGGAATGCAAGTGCACACGGGGTCCCCGCTCCCCAGCCAGATGCGTTTGTCGCTACACAAACGACGCTTTCGCTAAACACCGTTTACCTTATGGTTACGTAAGCGGCAGTTAGAAAAGTTTCTTCCCTTCAGTTCTACGGAAATATGCTCTTGACGACTCCATACAGTATGATGAAAAGTGCTCAGTTTTCAGCTATCCGTCGATCTCGTCAATTTTGAGTCGATTGTACTTCATGAATTTTAGTAGTGGTTTTCTCTAAAAAGGGGGGGAGGGTATTGAGCCAAAATATCTTAGTCTTCTATTTTAGGTTATACGCAGGCGACCTGCCGTGTCTGAGGCTTTTCCCTTGAGAGTATCTGACCGCCTGTATAACAGCATTTTAGATATCTGTCCGTTCAGTACATCCTGTAATATTAATTTTGTTATTCACGTGCTGTCCACCTTATGCAGTTTATACCGAAATGAAAAGCGTTATTTTCATAGACAAATAGCTTGTTTTCGATATCACATTATTTTAACCCTTATTAACACGCCAATTTCACTAAAAACAAGTCTGGGAATGACCTCTTTCTAGTCAAGAACATTTTGCAAAACTTCTATGTATGCCACGTTATAGTGTCAATTTTAGTAGAGTGCGGTTCATGCTGGGGGTTGTGCAGCCATGGGCTCATATTTAAAAAGAATTTATTGAACATAAAATCTTTTAGTTGAAAAAAAAAGAAATATAAAACACAGACTTGTGTTTTAGCTCAACACAGTTCTTGAAGGCAGGTCTAAACGAGAGAATAACGACATGCAGTAACGAAAAAAAAAAAAATATCAAAACGACCTCGCCCTAGTAGATACAATCGAGCCAATGATACTTCACAATATGTAGCCCCTGGCCAAATGGGAAAAAATGACAAAATTAACTTCTGAAATTAACTGCAGGACAAAAAAAGTAAAAGGAAACTCCCTGATTTAATGAAGCCTACTTGTATTAGCTTTCAACTAAATAAAGATCTACGGATCGTTAGTAGTACCTAGTCACTAAAGCCAATCTACTATTAACGATCTGCAGGATTACGTATGCAAATTGCTCAGTACAATATTCTGTACAGTATAGCGCACATAACACACTACTCTTTCAGGGTTAAATAACAAGACAATTTTCGCTACATTGGCGTCATCAAAATCAGTCACACTCACAATATAATAACACGATCACATTCTGTACAATGGCACATACCTAATCAATTACGCTCACGGCATATAAATAAGAAAATCAATATGGTTCTCGAATTTAGAGAGAACATCCGCACGCTCAGCGTCAGCGCGCCATCGCACAACAAGCTCAACACGCCGCGCTGTACCCACGGACCTTCCGTGTGTAATTACTGACCATCCGACACACACAATGCACAGCCTGTACTCTCCACAGTACACTGTTACGTCATTCGACCGACCAAAATACTGCTGTTTACATCTACATCAGTACTCCGCAAGCCCCCTGACGGTGTGTGCGGAGAGTTTTTCTAGTAGCACTAACTGATGGGCCCTTCCCTGTTCCACTCGCGAATGACGTATGGGAAGTATGGTTGGCGGTAAGCTCTTGTATTGGCTCTAGTTTCTCGGATTACGTCATCGTGGTCATTTCGCGAGAGGGAGGAGGCAATATGTAGTCAGACTCTTCCTGAAGATACTCTCGCGAAATTTCAATAGTAAACCTCTCCGTGATGCACAAGGCCTGTCTCGTAGTGTCTACCACTGGAGTTCATTGAGCGTCTCTATGACGCTCTCGCGCCAACTAAATGATCCCGTGACGAAACGTGCCACTCATCGTTGGATCTACTCTACAGGGTGTTACAAATAGGTACGGCCAAACTTTCAGGAAACATTCCTCACACACTAAGAAAGAAAATATGCTATGTGGACATGTGTCCGGAAACGCTTACTTTCCATGTTAGAGCTCATTTTATTACTTCTCTACAAATCACATTAATCATGGAATGGAAACACACAGCAACAGAACGTACCAGCGTGACTTCAAAGACTTTGTTACAGGAAATGTTCAAAATGTCCTCCGTTAGCGAGGATACATGCATCCACCCTCCGTCGCATGGAATCCCTGATGCGCTGATGCAGCCCTGGAGAATGGCGTATTGTATCACAGCCGTCCACAATACGAGCACGAAAAGTCTCTACATATGATACCGGGGTTGTATAGACAAGAGCTTTCAAATGCCCCCATAAATGAAAGTCAAGAGGGTTGAGGTCAGGAGAGCGTGGAGGCCATGGAATTAGTCCGCCTCTATCAATCCATCGGTCACCGAATCTGTTGTTGAGAAGCGTACGAACACTTAGACTGAAATGAAATGTGCAGGAGCTCCATCGTGCATGAACCACATGTGTCGTACTTGTAAAGGCACATGTTCCTGCAGCACAGGTAGAGTACCCCGTATGAAATCATGATAACTTGCTCCATTGAGCGTAGGTGGAAGAACATGGGGCCCAATCGAGACATCACCAACAATGCCTGCCCAAACGTTGACAGAAAATCTGTGTTGATGACGTGATTGCACAATTGCGTGCGGATTCTCGTCAGCCCACACATGTTGATTGTGAAAATTTACAATTCGATCACGTTGGAATGAAGCCTCATCCGTAAAGAGAACATTTGCACTGAAATGAGGATTGACACATTGTTGGATGAACCATTCGCAGAAGTGTACCCGTGGAGGCCAATCAGCTGCTGATAGTGCCTGCACACGCTGTACATGGTACGGAAACAACTGGTTCTCCCGTAGCACTCTCCATACAGTGACGTGGTCAACGTTACCTTGTACAGCAGCAACTTCTCTGACGCAGACACTAGGGTTATCGTCAACTGCACGAAGAATTGCCTCGTCAATTGTAGGTGTCCTCGTCGTTCTAGGTCTTCCCCAGTCGCGAGTCATAGGCTGGAATGTTTCGTGCTCCCTTAGACGCCGATCAATTGCTTCGAACGTCTTCCTGTCGGGACACCTTCGTTCTGGATCTGTCTCGATACAAACGTACCGCGCCACGGCTATTGCCCCATGCTAATCCATGCATCAAATGGGCATCTGACAACTCCGCATTTGTAAACATTGCACTGACTGCAAAACCACGTTCGTGATGAACACTAACCTGTTGATGCTACGTACTGATGTGCTTGATGCTAGTACTGTAGAGCAATGAGTCGCATGTCAACACAAGCACCGAAGTCAAAATTACCTTCCTTCAATTGGGCCAACTGGCGGTGAATCGAGGAAGTACACTACATACTGACGAAACTAAAATGAGCTCTAACATGGAAATTAAGCGTTTCCGGACACATGTCCACATAAAGTCTTTTCTTTATTTGTGTGTGAGGAATGTTTCCTGAAAGTTTGGCCGTACCTTTTTGTAATACCCTGTATAACTTCTATCAGTTCTACTTGGGAGGGGTCCCAGATTGTTGTACAACAATAATTTTTGAGAACATTCAAGAATCGGTAGACCAAGCGCCATGTAAGCCACCTCATTCGTGGATGAGTTACATTTCCTTAAGATTCTTGCTATGAATCCGTCTGGTATCTACTTTCCTACTATTTTATGTGGTCATTCCACTAAGGCTCAAATGGCTCTAAGCACTACGGGACTTAGCATCTGAGGTCATCAGTCCCCTAGACCTATACTTAAAACTAACTAACCTAAGGAAATCACACACATCCATGCCCGAGACAGGATTCGAACCTACGACCGTAGCAGCAACATGGTTCCGGACTCAATCGCCTAGAACCGCTCGGCCACAGTGGCCGGCCATTCCACTTAAGATCGCTCTGGATAGCTACTCCCAAATATTTTACGGTAGATACTGCTTCCAGCAATTTCTCATCAATGAAAGTAATTGTACAGTATTAGATTTGATTCCGTATGTACACACAATAAGTTACATTTATTTACGTGTAGGGCTCAGCTGCCAGAGCCTGCACCATTCATCAATTTTCTGTAGGTCATTTTGTGAACAGGTATTGTTCTCTGCTTTCCTGCTTTTAGACAACCTGCATCATCTGGGAACAGTCTTAAAGAGCTTCCGACGCTTTCTAATAGATCAATTGTATATATTGTAAACATTAGTGGTCCTACTCAACTTCCTTGGGAACACCGTAAATTACCTTAGCATCTGTCGATTTTGTTTCGTTCCGTTAAGTTCCGTTCCGTTTCGTGAAATTGTATCTGCAAGGATGTCCAATTTCAAATCTGCTCTGGTACTTGGCAAGCTCACACCTTTCTCATTAAACGGCAGTGCCAAATGCCTGCCTGAAATCAAGGAACTCAGCGTCGACATGAGCGCCGTTGTCTGTAGCGCTAGGGATCTGATGGAAGAACAAAGCGAGTTGAATTTCGCAAGATCTCTGTTTGCGAAATCGATGTGGAGTTTTATGGAGGAGATTTTCGTTCTCGATAAACGTCATAATTCTTAACATGTTACATAATACGAGTAATTACGAGCATCTGTCCCAAGACCTTTGTTTGGAAATGGGAATGATCTGCGCGATGTTTTCCAGTTGCTATGTACCCTTCGTTGCTCCAGCGAAGTACGATAACATCTGCTACACGGAGAGCAAGTACTTTCGCATAATCTTAGTAGAATCTTAGTGGCATCTAGCCTGGTCCTGATGCTGTTCCACTACGAAACAACTGTACCTGCGATTTTGACGTTCGTGCCACGGTTGAAAGGAGAAACCACGGTACAATCTCCTGTGTTGAAACAACTTCGGCTGTTACCTTCCATTTCGGTGCTAATATTGTCACTGATTTTACGTAAGACCAAACGTCTTAGAGTTTAGTCAAATCCGTTTGCAAAAATTTACTTTCAAAGTCATTGAACGCTTGTCCCATTGCTCACCCTATGACCATTTTCGCTTCTTTTAGCTCTTGTTTGTAAGCTATGTTTTAACCCCTCCTGAACCTAGGATGAAGCTATCTCTATTTACATAGTTTTCTAACATAGCTATCAAACCACGGTGGACCTTTCCCACTCGTTAAGACCTTGCCCGGAGCATACTTGTCCAAGACATATGAGCAATCTTTTGTGCTCCACATCTTCATCCCCAGCAGTGAACGTTTGTTGCTGACTACACAGGTACACTGAAATTTGTATCCTGTCACTCTTGCTACACAAAAGTATTTTCCTACCTTTCTTAACATTTCTTGACGGCTACTAAAGCAGGCAGTTAGTTCCTTTCTTGCAGTCTGGAAGGCCCTGTCCGCGTCTCCACTGGAATCGCCGTCTTGTCATGCGATAAAGACATTAACCTCCCCACTGGGTTGTTTGTGTCACACAAAAGCCACGCCCTGCGCTGACCGATGTGACGTCCCATAGCTCCTAGGAGTACCATCTTTGAGAAAGTGTCCCTTTCTTGGCTCCCAACAAACTGTGTCTTTAACTACTCCACGGCAACCACCAGACTGCGTTAGCGACCTTGCATAAGGCACAGACCTCCAGGAGCAATGCCTGGTACCCTCAAGACAACTTCGGGCTTCATCCATTGCCGTCACCGGAATCAAGACCACCGCGCGCCGCTGCTCGCAGCTCAAGGCTCGACTGCTCTGTCTGGGCCGCCGCTGGTTAATCAGTCCTTCAGCTTGATCGCCGATCAGTCTAAGACTGTTTCCAGAATGAGATTTTCACTCTGCAGCAGTGTGTGCGCTGATATGAAACTTCCTGGCACATTAAAACTGTGTGCCGGACCAAGACTCGAACTCGGGACCTTTGCCCTTCGCGGGCAAGTACTCTAGCAACTGAGCTACCCAAGCACGACTCACGCCCCGTCCTCACAGCTTTACTTCTGCCAGTACCTCTGCCCGCGAAAGGCAAAGGTCCCGAGTTCGAGTCTCGGTCCGGCACACAGTTTTAATCTGCCAGGAAGTTTCAGTCTAAGACTGTCCTCCGATCTCTCTTCCCTCTTCATCCGGCTTGGAGCGGCACCATAGCGGACCGCCCCCCTCCCCCCCTCCCATCCAAGTACTAGTGCGAGAGGGTGTTCATGCGCCTCGTTTATCTTGGGACAGTCCGCTTCTCTTCGAAAATGTGTGCCGTTCCACTTTTTTTTGGGCGCTCAAATGTCTTTTTTTTTCTTCCTATTTATTTCGCTTGGCTGAGTATTTTACGCTACCGGATGTTTGACTTGAGCTAGGGACCGCCACTTGTACATAGAGCTCTACATAATTTTTTTATTTATTGCTAATATTTTGCGCCGTTGGTAGTACCTATTCATGTCAAGTTATTTTTCGATTAGTTTAGATAGTAATTTCTGTTTCCATTTTGGTTTAAAAAATGGCTGTGAGCACTATGGGACTTAACATCTGAGATCATCAGTCCCCTAGAACTTAAAATTACTTAAACCTAACTAATGTAAGGACATCACACACATCCATTCCCGAGGCAGGATTCGAACTTGCGACCGTAGCTTCCATTTTGGTAAACAGTGGTTTGTGGGATTTAAAGGGACCAGACTGCGATGGTCATCGGTCCTGGTAAACAGTCTGGTAATCTGGAGACGTTTAGTGGATAGGTGCCAATTTTAAATCCATGCTATAATTCTTACATCAGGGCAAAACGAAAGTGTAATTTTAACAGCAGTATGAAAAGTGAGTTTCCTTTCATCAATGGTAGTGGAGAAACTACAATATGGGTTGTGCAAATCAACCTTGCTATTACACATGGTGGAAGATCTGACTTTGTGAATCACGTTAGCATGAAAAAATGATTCATTTTGTGTTTTGTATAGCAATTTCAGTAACAAATCTTGCTGTGGAACGTGCGTTTTCCTTAAGGAACTCTTTGTGGTCATACGAAAAAAAAAAATCAGAATGAAGAGCATAACAACGAATACCTTGCTCATTGTCAAAACACACCTCAGTGGCGTATCATTTGCATTCATCTATGTCAAAATGTCAAAAGAAAATGCACGTATTGATAAAATACATAAAAGAGGAAAGTACAGTGACAGCATGGAAGAATAATTGTAAAGCCGGCCGAAGTGGCCGTGCGGTTAAAGGCGCTGCAGTCTGGAACCGCAAGACCGCTACGGTCGCAGGTTCGAATCCTGCCTCGGGCATGGATGTTTGTGATGTCCTTAGGTTAGTTAGGTTTAACTAGTTCTAAGTTCTAGGGGACTAATGACCTCAGAAGTTGAGTCCCATAGTGCTCAGAGCCATTTTTGAATAATTGTAAAAATCCTTTTGTGCTCATGTGAATGTATGATACAAAGGTAAACTTGTATCTCTATCGCCGGCTGAGGTGGCCGAGCGGTTCTAGGCGCTACAGTCTGGAACCGCGCGACCGCTACGGTCGCAGGTTCGAATCCCGCCTCGGGCATGGATGTGTGTGATGTCCTTAGGTTAGTTAGGTTTAAATAGTTATAAGTTCTAGGGGACTGATGACCTCAGAAGTTAAGTCCCATAGTGCTCAGAGCCATTTGAACCACATCTGTATCAAATTTTGCCAGTAGAATTTGTCCCCTTTTTTCTTAACTGCCGCAGGTCTTTTCTACGCATTTTAAAATGTTCTCTTTCTTTGTAAAACGAATTGAACATCCTACTGAACACTCGTAAATAAAAAAAGGTAGAAGAATTGGTACACGCGAAGGTTTCAGCTTCCTCCTCCCCTCCCAGGATAGTAAACGAAAAAGGACTGCAGATCACCAAAAGGAAAAAATCCCATAACTAGGTCGAGAATGCATGCTCGGATGTACAGGGGTGGACAAAAATGTGGAGCACTGGATAAATGCATGTCTGAACATAAAGAATCTAGCCAAGACTGCAGCTTGAGTTGTTGAACCTGAGCACAAACGGTACCCGTGCGATGTCCTCAGTATATTGCAAGTGCCATTCATGGTCAGAATAGTGTTCTGAGTATATAATGCCGGATCTAAGTAAATTCCAATTCGAACATGAGAAAATTGTTGGTGCTCGTTTGGTGCGTGCTTCCGTAACCAACGTAGCAGAAGTATGTGGTGTTTCAAGAGGCGCCATATCGAAGATTCACAAAATCACAAAACATACAGGGAGAGCGGTAAGATACCATGAGTTAAGTCATAACGCAGACGAAAGTGTGTGTTGAGTGATAGTGAAGGGCAGTCATTGAAGAGGATTGTGGAGAAAAAAAAAGCTACATCTGCAGAAGTCACTGGCGAACTGAGTATCGCACGCACGAACCCTGTCAGCACCAAAGCAACAAGAAGGGGGCTCCATAAGCAGGAAATTGCAGGATGAACTGGAATTCCAAAACAGCTGATCAGTGATGCAAATGCTCTTAGCAGTAAAACGTGGTGTTGAAGCCATAAAACCTGGACCATGGAGCAATGGAACTAAGTGATTTGGTTGGATGAGTCTTGTTTCACACTGTTTCTAGCTTCAGGCCGAGTTTACGTCTCAAGAGTGAAACATGGTGGATGTTCGAAGATGATTCGAGCAGCCATATCGAGATATTCTATTTTCCACCGCAGTCACCAGATCTCAATGTTAGTCATTGGTACTTTAATTTGTCACTGTTTTGTAGGAAAAATGGTATAAGATTCTCTTTCCAACCACACAGGACCTGTGTTCGCCCATTCTGAGATGAATGGAAGCTGGTTTGAACGATAACGGGCAACGTACACTGTATTTGGCATGTTAGTATTTTGTGTTTCTGATGTTTTCGTATTTTTGTCCACCCCTGTATCTGCTACATGGTGAAGACACTTTAGGATATCAGACTACCCCTTTGCGTATAGTTCAGGTGTATTATGTTTCTGGTCTCCATCTATTTCCCCGATTAGGTATATGCCAACTTCTATGCATTCTCATGTGTATTACCTATTACGTCAAAGTGCCCGTGATAAATCATCCAGAATTTCTTTATATGTTCACTTATTTACTTGAATTTCCGTTTGATCTTCACCAAACCTAGATATCGCATATGAAGGCTGCCTCCTCATTAGCCGCTGGTAGCGTATATGGTCACGCTAAGAAAGCCTCGCTTTCCTTTGCACCCAACAGACAATAAAGATATCTTACGAGTCTCGATTTATCATTGAGAAAGCTATTTTGTTTTGTTATAATACACCTTTCAACTCTGTACGCTGCCTGCCAACCAAGCCATCAGTCACGTTTACCTTCTCATGTATTTACTAACATTTATTCTTTCATTCACTTTAGTCCCCACTTCTCTCATTCACCATACCGTCCAATTGTTCGTGACTGAGATAGAAGAGGTGGACGAATGCGAGTTTTGCTGTACAGTAGGATTCAGGTGTGTCATCTTTCACTGGGGATGTGAGATCATAAACGGCAGTGTCCTTGGGGTGGAGTTAGTAGGGTCCACAGGGAGGTCCACAAAGGTTCTAAAGTGGTTGATACTCTTATCATTTACAATTCAAGGACACACAGTGGAACATCAGTTTCCTGTAAGCACCTTTCAGGGTACTCCAATTTCTCACAATCCTTGGCGATCGCTAAGAACAGCACCTCATTGGACTCAATGACTCCAGATGACAAGTTACTTATTTTAATTTGTGTAAATAGTTTCTCACTAACAACACATCTACTGTGGGCCCTTGAATTATAAAGGAAAAGAATACTAACCACTTGCCATGGACCTCCGTATGGCCCCTAATAACTTCACCCCATCGACAATGCTTTTTATGGCCTCTTACTCCCAGTAAAAGACGACACGCTTCAGTCTCTCTCTCCAGTAAAACTTATATTCGTTCACCCCTTACTCGTAACTGAGAGGGTGAACCGCCACCTCCATACTAATTGTGGTTGCATCAGCCAGTAATTCCAGATTGACTAGTTTCTGCTCAAGTTGCTGATCTTGTCCTCCCCTGCTCTGCTCGGCACTACATTCACTGGTATCAGGTGTTCCTTCTCGTGTTATCACCACTAGGTTGCATTTATCCTTTATTTTTATCTGTCTATGATATTTTGTATCATCTCCACACATTTCTGGTGCTCAGTACTCGCCGCTAAAGAGCCATTACCAACATATATAAAATCTGATAACTCCTTTTTAATATGTTCATCTTCAATGTTTCTATCTTCAGAGATTCCAATGGTAACTCAAGGTGCATACCGTTCGTATTCCTATTTTCTCCTCCTTCAGGTACTCTACTTGACTTCTTTCCAGTCCTTCTGCACCTGCCTCAGTTTGGACCTGAATACAGGCATACCTCAGTTTCCTGATAACTGCTGGACATGATGTGAAATCACCTTTCATTGCCAGTGTCGTTATAGATATGTTGAATATTCCCTTAACCATGGTCGCTTCGGTCACTCCTTTTAATTACTAGCATATGACTTAAATCTTATTCTGTTTTGCCCATAACAAATCCTTGTCTGAATTCTGTAACATGCCCTTCAAACATTCTATACGATCGCTGCATCTTTCCTAAAAAACTGAAACTTATCTATCTATATTATGTCTGAGTGCCGCGATCAATAAATACCAATGATGTGATGGTAGCTTATGTTCGGACCCCAAAATTGTCGTTCAGGAACCAAACTGCTATTGAAATCCTTTATTTTCTGAGTCCATATATGATAGAAAGCCCTCTTATGACATAGAAATCCTTGAATCATATTGCTCATAACCCATAAGCTAATTCTTGCCTGTTAACATGCTTTTGATCAGTACTGTGATGGAGAGCTTCAAGCAAGCTCCTTAATTGTTTAAAAACAGTCAGAAGCTTCAGCCCGTCAATTAAAGGTTCGCCACCCACATGGCTCCTGATGAATGATATCTTCTTACTTTCATTCTAATAATTAAATAAACCGTCTCTGAAATCTTTCAAAAAATCTACAGGCTGAATTAATCCGTCCAGGTTAGTTTTGAAAAAGTTCTTACGTTTAGCCACAACAATTTAGATAGTTTTCCCCTTTGCGGTAACTCATTCAGGCTCCAATACACGCACACCATTCTACATTTTTTAAACTTCATTGAGCCCTTCAATATACCATGCTCCTAGACCTTCATGCTCTTCTGCACACTGTAAGTAATTATATACGTATAAGTGATAAAAATTTGTTGATCGAGTAACTTATGCCCATCTATATAATCAAAGCAATTACTTTTGTTGTAAGAACAGTTTACATGCACAAAAAATATATTATTATTGTTGTTGTTATTCTCAGCTCAGTGGAAAGTTCGACGAAGTATTAAAGCAACAGTTGGTGATGAGTCTTTCGGACTGTATGGCCATAGTCGAAAAAACTTTTCCGTTCCTCGCTTTACGTCCAGAGCTGCACTGGACATGTTCAGAGGGGCTCCTGGCGCAATTGAGTCTTGCCCACTAACGAGTCGGACGTTGCCATAAATACTGTGTAAAGTGGGCATGGTCAAGTTTACACTTGATCAGCAGAAATAGTCTTTGTCCGAGATAAAACTTAACTATCGAAAGTCGCCTGTAAAGGAGAAAAACTTACCTATCATTTCTGCAAAGTCACTGAACGTATATCACTGAGTTTCGTGACTTCTGGACGAAACGTGAGGAACTGACAAGTATCTTCGATCGCGCCCATACATCCCGTAAGACTCATCAGCAACTATGACGTTCGGCAGCGAAAGTCTTCACTATGATACTGAAAAGACGTTTGATATAGTTTTGTTTTGCAGTTATTTTATGTTACTTTTTTGTTCAGGAATCTGCGTTTTCTATCGCGATATGAGAAATATATATAATCATCTCCCTGTTTCACATTACAAATCAACAATATTCGAATAAAATCTAAATTAAACGTTGACAATTTGTTTTGCTACAAATGCTGTTTATTAAGTAACAGACGGGAGGATAGTTATGTAGAACAAAAACGTTCTGTAGGTTACCGACCCCTTTATACAGTGTCACTCATTCCCTAGACAGTTCAAAGCTTCCGGTTTCTGAGAAAACTTAGTAAGACACTGATTGCATAGTGGCAACGGCCTTGCCGCGGTGGATACACCGGTTCCCGTGAGATCACCGAAGTTAAGCGCTGTCGGGCGTCGCCAGCACTTGGATGGGTGACCATCCGGGCCACCATGCGCTGTTGCCATTTTTCGGGGTGCACTCAGCTTCGTGGTGCCAATTTGGGAGCTACTCGACCGAATAGTAGCGGCTCCGGTCAAGGAAAACCATCATAACGACCGGGAGAGCGGTGTGCTGACCATACACCCCTCCTCTCCGCATCCTCATCTGAGGATGACACGACGGTCGGATGGTCCCGGTGGGCCACTTGTGGCCTGAAGACAAAGTGCTGATTGCATAGTAAGGTGCTTAAAAAAGTTATTAGGAAAGCAAAAAGTATGTGGTATGCAGACAGAATAGCTAAGTCTCAGGATAAAATTAAAACCATATGGTCAGTCGTAAAGGAAGTGGCTGGTCTGCAGAGACAGGTCGAGAATATAGAATCAGTGCGTAGTGGGGATGTCCATGTTACTGATAAGTCGCATATATGTACAGTATTTAATAATCACTTTCTGAATATAGCAGGTGAACTAAATAGAAACCTAGTCCCAACAGGGAATCATATAGCGCTCTTAGAAAAAAGTGTTCCGAGACTGTTACCTGAAGTGCTCCTCCATGATACTGACAAGAGGGAGATTGAGTTAATAATTAAATCACTAAAGACCAAGAACTCTCATGGATATGACGGGGTATCTAGCAGAATACTGAAGTATTGTTCCATGTATGTTAGCCCAGTACTTAGCCATATCTGTAACTTTTCCCTTAGGAGTGGTCGGTTTCCTGACCGATTAAAGTATTCGGTAGTGAAGCCACTTTATAAAAAGGGAGACAGGGATAATGTTGACAATTATAGACCCATTTCTATGCCATCGGTGTTTGCTAAAGTTATCGAGAGGGTTGTATATACAAGGTTACTGCAGCATTTAAATTCACATAATTTGCTGTCAAATGTACAGTTTGGTTTTAGAAATGGCTTAACAACTGAAAATGCTATAGTCTCTTTTCTCTGTGAGGTTTTGGACGGATTAAATAAAAAGTTGCGAACGTTAGGTGTTTTCTTTGATTTAACGAAGGCTTTTGACTGTGTTGACCACAAAATATTACTGCAGAAGTTGGAACATTATGGAGTAAGGGGAGTAGCTTACAATTGGTTCGCCTCCTACTTTAAGAACAGAAAGCAGAAGGTAATCCTCCGCAATATTGAGAGTGGTAATGATGTTCAGTCCCAATGGGGCACTGTTAAATGGGGCGTTCCCCAAGGGTCGGTGCTGGGGCCACTGCTGTTTCTTATTTATATAAATGATATGCCTTCTAGTATTACCGGTGATTCAAAAATATTCCTGTTTGCTGATGACACCAGCTTGGTAGTGAAGGATCTTGTGTGTAATATTGAAACATTATCAAATAATGTAGTTCATGAAATAAGTTCGTGGCTTGTGGAAAATAATTTGATGCTAAATCACAGTAAGACTCAGTTTTTACAGTTTCTAGCTCACAATTCAACAAGAACTAATATTTTAATCAGACAGAATGGGCATGTTATAAGCGAGACGGAACAGTTCAAGTTCCTAGGCGTACGGATAGATAGTAAGCTGTTTTGGAAAGCCCATGTTCAGGATCTTGTTCAAAAACTAAATGCCGCTTTATTTACCATTAGAACAGTATCTGAAATAAGTGACATTTCAACACGAAAAGTAGTCTACTTCGCATATTTTCATACGCTTATGTCATATGGTATTATTTTTTGGGGTAATTCTACTGATTCAAAAAGGGTATTTCTGGTTCAAAAACGGGCTGTTCGAGCTATGTGTGGTGTAAGTTCGAAAACCTCTTGTCGACCCCTATTCAATAGTCTGGGAATTTTGACATTGCCCTCACAGTATGTATTTTCTTTAATGTCGTTTGTTGTTAGCAATATTAGCCTATTCCCAAGAGTTAGCAGCTTTCACTCAGTTAATACTAGGCAGAAATCAAATCTGCATGTGGAATGCACTTCCTTGAGTCTTGTGCAGAAAGGAGTGCAGTATTCTGCTGCATCCATTTTCAATAAGCTACCACAAGAACTCAAAAATCTTAGCAGTAGCCCAAACACTTTTAAGTCTAAACTGAAGAGTTTCCTCGTGGCTCACTCCTTCTATTCTGTCGAGGAGCTCCTGGAAGAGCTAAAAAATTAAGCTAATTCCAGTGTTACATTATTGATTTTCTTTATTTAAACTAACGACTTGTCGCCCGAATATGTTTCTTATATTTCATTTTATCTGTTTCTACAATCGTGTTATAATTTCATGTATTGACTCGTTCCATGACCATGGAGACTTCTCCTTAATGTGGTCCCACGGAACAATAAACAAATAAATAAATAAATAAATAAAAAAGCGAAGTAAATGTAGTGGTGTCAGATAGGTATGGAACACACCCATATAGAAGTAACGCGGGTACGACCTTAACTGTCCATAGCTATTAGGAAAACTACCGTAGTCTACGCTTACGTACACTGAGGTGACAGAAGTCATGAATACCTCCTAATATCGCGCCGGATCTAATTTTGCCAGTGTACTGCAGAAACTCGATGCGGCATGGACTGCAGAAGTAATAAGTTCATGCTACATCTATGACCGTCCATAATTGCGAAAGTGTTGCCAGTGCAGGATTTTGTGCACGAAATGACTTTTCTATTACGTACCATAAATGTTCGAAACGTGGCCAAATCATTCTCCCGAATTTTTCGGAATGCTTAACCCTATCACGGACAATGGTGGCCCAGTGACATAGCACATTGTCATCCATAAAAATTCCATCGTGGTTTGGGAACATGAAGCCCAAGAATGGTTACAATTGGCCTGCATGTAGTCGAGCATAATCATTTCTAGTCAATGATTGGTTCAGATAGACCGGAGGAACCAGTCCTGTCGATGTAAACGTAGCCCACATCATAATGGAGAAAACACCAGCTTGCACATTGCCTTGTTGAAAACTTGGGTCCGTGCCCTCCTGGGGTCTGCGACACAAAAAAATGGTTCAAATGGCTCTGAGCACTATGGGACTCAACTGCTGAGGTCATTAGTCCCCTAGAACTTAGAACTAGTTAAACCTAACTAACCTAAGGACATCACAAACATCCATGCCCGAGGCAGGATTCGAACCTGCGACCGTAGCGGTCTTGCGGTTCCAGACTGCAGCGCCTTTAACCGCACGGCCACTTCGGCCGGCGTCTGCGACACACTAGAAGGCTATCATCAGCTCTTAGCAACTGCAATCTGGACTTATCTGAGCAGGTCACTGTTTACAGTCGTCTAGGGTCCAATCGATATGGTCAAGTGCCCTGGAGAGACTGTACAGGTGATGTCGTGCTGTTAACAAAGGCACTCGTGTCTATCGTCTGCTGCCAAATTTCGCCACACTGTCCTAACGGATATGTTAGTCGTACGTCCCACACTCATTTCTGCTGTTATTTCACGCGGTGTTGCCTCTCTTAAAGAGAGGTTTACTATGTTTGGCCCGAAAAAAGCATATTCTTTGAGACTTTTTTTCTCGGGATGTGTTATAGAGATCAATGTCAGATTTGGTCAAAAAGTTTATTGATACTTCCTCTACAAACTGGAATTTTTTCGACCGGATATGTCTGAGAACAAAGGCGGAAGGGCCGTCGGAACGAAACAAAATTTGGATGTAGATCTCCACGCGCGGTGTGTCACAGGTCAGCCGACTCGTCTGAAATCAAAATTGAGTTGACGTTGGTGACGTATATAAGATTCCTTAGGAATTGTACCTCGCTTAAGTTATTTGGACCATAGGAAACAAAATGGCGGCCATTTGAAGAAAAATAGGTTTTTTTTTCATCGATTTTTCGACGTCGTCAGCCAAGTAAAAATATTTATAGTTGATGGATCGGAGTAAAAGTGGTACAACTCCTAGACAATTTAGTTAGCTTCGTCGGAAACAAAGAATCATGCCAGTCGGTTCAATAGATTTGAAGTTACCATACCGCGCGATAAAATAAGTCATTTTGAGAAAAACGCGTTTGAAGTTTTTACTACATATAAATGCAATATTATGCAACTTACGTTCAATCTGCTATTCCGGGTCCATAAACTAGTCCTTCCTCTTCCTCCTAGAGGGCTTTCTGCTCGATCTGGGCCAACCTGCGCTGCTCCAGAGCCGCTCGTACGGTCGGTGACAAGCGGTTTTCGGCCGCTCGAATCCGGTGGTCGTCCGAATGCTTGGCGAACTGCGTCGAATAGAGTCCCAGGGTAACGTCCATCGTTGTCATGGTCTTCAGAATTGCTGAATACTCTTTGTTGAAGCTGCTCACTGCCAGGAAAGTCGCAATCTCCACGGTCTTCGCACCAGAATGCAAATGCTTGGGGGCTAACTTCCAAATACATGCGTTCTAACTTGCATTTGAATTTTGTGTTTCCTCCCAAGCACCGGTACACTAACTCGTGTGTGAGATCTTATGGGTCATCAGTCCCTAAGCTTACACACTACTTAATCTAAATCATCCTAAGTACAAACATACACACACCCTTGCCCGAGGGAGGACACGAACCTTCGCCGGGATCAGCCGCACAGTCCATGACTGCAGCGCCTAGACCGCTCGGCTAATCCCGCGCGGCACACTAACTCGTCCTCCGAAAGAAAAAAAACTGGTGCGTGAAAATGGCCGGTATCAGGCAGGTGCATTTTTTTGTTCAACCGCAATAACAATCATTTCCGTTCCGTATTCGGAAAAACCGTTTCAGGGTGTGGATTCTAAACACTTTTATGGATCCAAAAATGCAATTTAAAAAAAAATCGATTTTTTGAAGGAAAAGATAGTAAACCTCCCATTAACTCTATGCAAATGCCGGTGCCCTCGGTCGTTGAGCGAGTGCTGTCGGCCACTGCTTTGTCGTTGATGAGAGGTAATGCGTGAAATTTGGTACTGTCGGCACACTTTTGACACTGATTACTCCCTAGCGATTTCAGAAATGGAATGTCCCATGCGTTCCATATCTCATTCCGCGTTCAGAGTCTGTTATTTCCCGTCATGCGGCCATAATCTCGTCGGGAAACTTTTCACATATAATGCCTTAGTAGTAATGTCAACTACGCCAGTGCACTGCCCTTTTTTTTTACCTTGTGTACGCGATACTACCGAGATATAAATAGGTGCATATCGATACCTGATGACCTTTGTGACCTTAGTGCATGTCGGAGCTGTGATCACTGTCTGTCTATATGCGGATCCCGCTACAGCTACTGCCGGGTCTGGGTGCTGACGAGTCCTCTCCATTTGGCTTGATCCTCCAACCACTTTTCTTCCTCCACTTGTTGCCATGTCACACCTCTCCTTTCCACAGATATTCTCACTCCCATTTTCCACCGTGTTCTTGGGCGCCCTCTAGGCCTTTTTCCATCCATCTTTAGTTCTTCCATAATTTTGGGGAGCCTCTGTCCAAGCATCCTCTTAACATGCCCATACCATCTTAATCTCTTTTTACAATTTCTCCTCTCACACTTTCTTCTTTAAGGTCCTTTCTAATCTCTTCACTCCTTACTCTGTCCATTCTTGTTTTTCCTTTAACTGCTCTGAGAAATTTCATTTCCCCTGCTTGCAGTCTGCTCCAGTCCCTTTCTGTCATTGTCCATGTTTCTCCAACATAGGTGACAATAGGGAGGTAATAATTCTTATACATAAAGAGTTTTGCTCTTTGTGAAAGTTCCTTATTCCAAATCAGGTGTTTTATTGTTTGGTAGAAATTGCCTCCCTTTGTAACATCCTATTAATTTTGTTGGTTATTCTTCCATGCCTAGATACACTCCTGGAAATGGAAAAAAGAACACATTGACACCGGTGTGTCAGACCCACCATACTTGCTCCGGACACTGCGAGAGGGCTGTACAAGCAATGATCACACGCACGGCCCCCCTGCGGGTCCGGGGTAAGAATAGGCCCGAGGTATTCCTGCCTGTCGTAAGAGGCGACTAAAAGGAGTCCCTCCCCCTCAAGGGGGTAGTTAGCGCCTGCGTCCGGAGACGGACGGTTCCACGACCTCTATTTGCGGTCATTTTGCTTTTTCACTTCTCGTTTCTTCCTTCCTTTGGTTGGTTCCTTTCTTTGCTCTTCTCCACCTCACTGTCTTCCTTACACTTTCCCCTGCAAAATCTCCTTGCCCTCTCATTGCCTTCTTCTCCTTGCCCTCTCATTGCCTTCTTCTCCTTGCCCTCTCATTGCCTTCTTCTCCTTGCCTTCTCTTTGCCTTCTTCTCCTTGCCTTCTCTTTGCCTTCTTCTCCTTGCCTTCTCATTGCCTTCTTCTCCTTGCCTCCTCTGGTCTCCGCCTCGGCGTTTGAGACACTGTCCTCTCTCTCTCTCTCTCTCTCTCTCTCTCTCTCCCTCTCTCTCTCCTTTTTCCTCTTCTTCCTTCCTCCCTGTGCGCGCCTGAAGGCCGACCCACGCGTTCGCAAGCGTAGCCGGTGACGGGGTAACGCGTAATTCCCCGCCCTGGGTAGACATGTAAGGCACGCGCGTACCCCCTGGTAAAGGCCAGGCCCGGGGAGGGGTGATTGCCTGAGCTGATACCTTCTGACCATGCTGATTGGTCCCTCCGTCTGTTTCTCGGGAGGTGTGACCTGAGGTGTAAACATTCACCTAAGGCGGAAGTGCCCTCTGAGAGGGTCCCCACAAGGAAGGAGCGCGCCATCGGAGACGCTGGCAATCATGGGGGATTCCTCCGCAATGGATTTCACTCCATCTCTCTCGACTTCTGCCCAAAAACGGAAACGTGACCAGCTACCAGTGACAAAAGTACTACCGCCTGCCCCACAGTTCCTCGTCGTTTCTCGATCTGAGGACGGAAAGGATTTTTCCTCTGTCAACCCTTTCTTTATCCAGAAGGGCGTAGATGCCATAGCCGGATCTGTCAAATCTTGTACCAGGTTGCGTAACGGTACCTTATTACTCGAAACTGAGAGCGCCTTTCAGGCACAAAAACTGCTTCGGGCCACACTCCTGTACACATTCCCTGTCCGGGTGGAGGCTCACCGAACTTTGAATTCCTCTCGTGGTGTGGTCTATACTAGATCCCTCGACGGCTTGACTGACGAGGAGATTCAATCTTTCCTCGCTGAGCAGGGCGTGACGGCTGTCCATAGGGTCATGAAAAAGGTCAACAATGAACTTGTACCGACCCGGACACTTTTCTTGACCTTCGATAGTGTTCAGCTGCCATCGCGCATCAAAGCGGGCTACGAGGTTATTTCTGTTCGCCCCTATGTCCCGACACCTACGCGCTGCTACCAGTGTCAGCGTTTCAATCACACTCGCCAGTCTTGTTCCAATGCGGCTAAATGTGTCACTTGTGGCAGGTATGCCCATGAGGGTGACTGTCCACCTCCGTCTCCTCGTTGTGTGAACTGTCAGGGTGACCATGCCGCATCCTCCCGCGACTGTCCTGTCTATAAGGAAGAACGCTGTATCCAAGAAATTCGGGTCAAAGAGAAAGTGTCCACCTCGGCTGCTCGCAAGCTATTGGCTAGTAGGAAGCCCACGCTGCTCCCAGCGGGGAAATACAGTACTGTCCTCGCCTCTCCTCGGACTACCAGGGAGGTGGCAACCCAGACATGCGATCTGACCTTCAGCACCACGGTCGTCCGTTCGGCCAGTGCTAAGATCGCGCGGTCGACGTCTCCTCTTCCTCCCATCACCCCACAGACACCAGCCCCTTCATCAGCTTCTGCTAAGACGAAGACCCAGAAGTCAGATGCACGGGCCTTCAAGAAGGAACCGTCCCGTGCAGACTTCCTACGTACCTCGACCTCCCAGCCTTCGACCGGTACTTCCACCAAACGACCTTCCAAGAAGGCTAATAGGAAGCACAGTTCTCCTTCTCCGCCACGGCGCATTTCTTCTCCTGCGCCACCCAGCGGTTGCCGCCCCAGGCCGTCATCCGTTTCGCCTGGCCGCACCGCTGGTAGCCGAACATCTGGCCGTTCACCGGCGGAGGAAGCTCCCCCTCCCGGCCATCTTCCCAAGATGGCCGATGAACCTATAGACCCAATGGACGCTGACTGTCCGCCTACTGATAGCGGCGGCAGTGCTCGCTCGAAGCCAGGCCCTCAGCGGCCTTCGAGGTGACCCCTTCTTTCATCTTCCCTTTTTTTTTTTTTCTTACGATGGCACTTACTCACTGGAATATTCGCAGCATTCGCTCCAACCGAGAGGACTTGAAGTTGCTGCTCCGCTTGCACCGTCCGCTCGTCGTAGCCCTCCAGGAAACGAAGCTACGCCCATGCGATCAAATTGCCTTGGCACACTACACCTCTGTGCGTTTTGACCTACCCCCTGTGGTAGGTATCCCAGCTCATGGAGGGGTTATGTTGCTGGTCCGGGATGATATTTACTACGATCCCATCACGTTGCACACCGGCCTGCAGGCAGTTGCCATCCGCGTTACTCTCCCCACTTTTACATTTTCCATTTGTACCGTTTACACTCCATCGTAGTCTGCCGTTACCAGGGCAGACATGATGCAACTTATTGCTCAGCTACCTGCACCATTTTTGTTAACTGGAGACTTCAATGCCCACCATCCCCTTTGGGGCTCTCCAGCATCCTGCCCGAGGGGCTCCCTGTTAGCAGACCTTTTCAACCAGCTCAATCTTGTCTGACTCAATACTGGCGCCCCTACTTTTCTTTCGGACACATCTCACACCTATTCCCATTTAGATCTCTCTATATGTACTCCCCAACTTGCACGCCGGTTCGAGTGGTATGCACTTTCTGATACATATTCGAGCGACCACTTCCCGTGTGTTATCCATCTCCTGCAGCATACCCCCTCTCCGTGCTCATCTAGTCGGAACATCTCCAAAGCAGACTGGGGGCTCTTCTCTTCCAGGGCGACCTTTCAGGATCAAACATTCCCAAGCTGCGATAGTCAGGTCGCACACCTCACGGAAGTCATTCTCACTGCTGCTGAATATTCCATCCCTCACCCTACTTCTTCTCCACGTCGCGTACCGGTCCCCTGATGGACCGCAGCATGTAGAGACGCTTTACGTGCTCGTCGACGTGCTTTACGCACCTTTAAACGCCACCCTACAGTGGCGAATTGTATCAATTATAAACGATTACGTGCGCAGTGCCGTCGTATTATTAAAGAAAGCAAGAAAGCCAGCTGGGCTGCTTTCACAAGCACCTTCAACAGTTTTACTCCTTCTTCTGTTGTCTGGGGTAGCCTGCGCCGGCTATCTGGCATTAAGGTCCACTCACCAGTTTCTGGCTTGACGGTCGCGAATGACGTCCTTGTGGCCCCTGAGGCTGTCTCTAATGCCTTCGGCCGCTTTTTCGCAGAGGTTTCGAGCTCCGCTCATTACCACCCTGCCTTCCTCCCCCGCAAACAGGCAGAGGAGGCTAGGCCACCTAACTTCCGCTCCTCGAATCGTGAAAGTTATAATGCCCCATTCACCATGCGGGAACTCGAAAACGCACTTGGCCGATCACGGTCCTCCGCTCCAGGGCCTGATTCTATTCATATTCAGATGCTGAAAAACCTTTCTCCTGCGGGTAAAGGTTTTCTTCTTCGTACTTACAATCGCATCTGGATTGAGAGACATGTTCCCGCATGCTGGCGCGAGTCTATTGTTGTCCCGATTCCTAAGCCGGGGAAGGACAAGCACTTGCCTTCCAGTTATCGACCCATCTCGCTTACCAGCTGTGTCTGTAAAGTGATGGAGCGAATGGTTAACTCTCGATTGGTTTGGCTGCTCGAGTCTCGACGCCTCCTTACCAATGTACAATGTGGATTTCGTAGGCACCGGTCTGCTGTTGACCATCTGGTTACCTTGTCGACCTTCATTATGAATAACTTCTTGCGGAAGCGCCCGACCGCGGCTGTGTTCTTTGATTTGGAGAAGGCTTACGACACCTGTTGGAGGGCGGGCATTCTCCGCACCATGCATACATGGGGCCTTCGCGGTCGCCTCCCTCTTTTTATTCGTTCCTTTTTTATGGATCCAGTTCAGGGTACGTGTGGGTTCTGTCCTGTCAGACACCTTTCGCCAGGAGAATGGGGTGCCACAGGGCTCAGTTTTGAGCGTCGCTCTCTTCGCCATAGCGATCAATCCAATAATGGATTGCCTCCCAGCTGATGTATCAGGCTCCCTTTTCGTGGACGATTTTACCATCTATTGCAGCGCGCAGCGTACGTGTTTCCTGGAGCGCTGTCTTCAGCGTTCTCTTGACCGTCTTTACTCCTGGAGTGTCGCCAATGGCTTCCGTTTTTCTGCCGAGAAGACGGTCTGTATTAACTTCTGGCGCTACAAAGAGTTTCTCCCACCGTCCTTACGACTCGGTCCCGTTGCTCTCCCATTCGTGGAGACAACAAAATTTTTAGGTCTTACATTAGTTGGTCTCCACATGTGTCTTATTTGGCTGCCCGTTGTACACGTTCTCTCAATGTCCTCCGTGTTCTCAGTGGTACGTCGTGGGGAGCGGATCGAACCGTCCTACTTCGCCTATATCGGTCGATCGTCCGCTCCAAGCTGGATTATGGGAGCTTCGTATACGCCTCTGCACGGCCATCCATCTTACGCCGCCTCAACTCCATACAACATCGGGGTTTACGACTTGCGATCGGAGCGTTTTATACTAGTCCCGTCGAGAGTCTTCATGCTGACGCTGGTGAGTTGCCACTCACCTACCGGCGCGATATACTGCTTTGTCGGTATGCCTGTCGGCTACTGGCAATGCCCGACCACCCGTCTTATCGTTCCTTTTTTGATGACTCTCTCGACAGTCAATACGGGTTGTATGTCTCTGCCCTGCTACGCCCTGGAGTTCGCTTTCGTCGCCTCCTTCAACACCTTAATTTTTCACTCCCTGCCACCTTTCGAGTGGGCGAGAGCCACACGCCACCTTGGCTCCAGGCTCAGGTTCGCGTCCACCTTGACCTCTGCTCGCTCCCGAAGGAGGTTACCCCCGGTTCAGTCTACCACTCCCGTTTTGTCGAACTTCGTTCGAAGTTCATTAATATGACCTTCATTTATACAGATGGCTCTAAGACCAATGACGGGGTCGGGTGTTCTTTTATTATCGGGGCACAAAGTTTCCAATATCGGCTCCATGGCCATTGTTCGGTCTTCACAGCTGAGCTCTTTGCCCTCTACCAGGCTGTCCTTTACATCTGCCGCCACCGACATTCTGCATATGTCATCTGCTCCGATTCCCTGAGCGCTATCCAGAGCCTCGGTGATCCGTACCCGGTTCACCCTTTCGTGCACCGGATCCAACGCTCTCTTCAGCAGCTGGTGGAAGTCGGTTCTCCGGTTAGCTTTATGTGGGTTCCTGGCCATGTCGGTATCCCTGGGAACGAAGCTGCAGATGCCGCGGCCAAGGCTGCGGTCCTCCAGCCTCGGACAGCTTCTTGTTGTGTCCCTTCGTCAGATTGTAGCAGGGTAATTTGTCGGCGCATTGTATCGCTGTGGCATGCCGATTGGGCTGCACTTCCAGACAACAAGCTTCGGGCCTTGAAAGCTCTTCCCGTGGCTTGGACGTCCTCCTCACGCCCTTCTCGGCGGGAGGAGGTAGTTTTGGCCCGGTTGCGAATTGGCCACTGCCGGTTCAGCCATCGCCATCTGCTGACGGCTGCGCCGGCGCCGTTCTCCCCATGTGGGCAATTGCTGACGGTCCGCCACATTTTAACGTCGTGTCCGGATTTTAACACCCTGCGTCTCGATCTTGGCCTGCCATGTACTGTAGAAGCCATTTTAGCGGATGACCCACGAGCAGCTGCTCGCGTTCTTCATTTTATCAATTTGACAACCCTCTCAAAGGACATTTGATTATGCTGTTTTCTTTTTTAATCCTATGCCTGTCAGTATGTCTTTCATCGTGTTTTCCGTTTCGTTGCTGTTTTAAACTTGTGACTCGAGGTGCATTCCTAAAGTAGTCTGGGCGCTAATGACCGTTGACGTTGTGCGCCCTAAAACCACAAAAAACAAAAAAACAAAAAAAACACGCACGGCACAGCGGACACACCAGGAACCGCGGTGTCGGCCGTCGAATGCCGCTAGCTGCGCAGCATTTGTGCACCGCCGCCGTCAGTGTCAGCCAGTTTGCCGTGGCATACGGAGCTCCATCGCAGTCTTTAACACTGCTAGCGTGCCGCGACAGCGTGGACGTGAACCGTATGTGCAGTTGACGGACTTTGAGCGAGGGCGTATAGTGGGCATGCGGGAGGCCGGGTGGACGTAGCGCCGAATTGCTCAACACGTGGGGCGTGAGGTCTCCACAGTACATCGATGTTGTCGCCAGTGGTCGGCGGAAGGTGCACGTGCCCGTCGACCTGGGACCGGACCGCAGCGACGCACGGATGCACGCCAAGACCGTAGGATCCTACGCAGTGCCGTAGGGGACCGCACCGCCACTTCCCAGCAAATTAGGGAGTCGCTTCTGCCTTGGTGCCAATGATGGTCGTATGCGTGTTTGGCGCCGTGCAGGTGAGCGCCACAATCAGGACTGCATACGACCGAGGCACACAGGGCCAACACCCGGCATCATGGTGTGGGGAGCGATCTCCTACACTGGCCGTACACCACTGGTGATCGTCGAGGGGACACTGAATAGTGCACGGTACATCCAAACCGTCATCGAACCCATCGTTCTACCATTCCTAGACCGGCAAGGGAACTTGCTGTTCCAACAGGACAATGCACGTCCGCATGTATCCCGTGCCACCCAACGTGCTCTAGAAGGTGTAAGTCAACTACCCTGGCCAGCAAGATCTCCGGATCTGTCCCCCATTGAGCATGTTTGGGACTGGATGAAGCGTCGTCTCACGCGGTCTGCACGTCCAGCACGAACGCTGGTCCAGCTGAGGCGCCAGGTGGAAATGGCATGGCAAGCCGTTCCACAGGACTACATCCAGCATCTCTACGATCGTCTCCATGGGAGAATAGCAGCCTGCATTGCTGCGAAAGGTGGATATACACTGTACTAGTGCCGACATTGTGCATGCTCTGTTGCCTGTGTCTATGTGCCTGTGGTTCTGTCAGTGTGATCATGTGATGTATCTGACCCCAGGAATGTGTCAATAAAGTTTCCCCTTCCTGGGACAATGAATTCACGGTGTTCTTATTTCAATTTCCAGGAGTGTATTTCACTCCCTAAATGAGTAAAACTTTCTACCACTTTTAGAGGTTCTCCATTCAAGGTAATATTTCCGTTGATCCCTTTCTCTCTTTCAAATACCATTACTTCACTCTTATCTTTATTTTTAATCCATACTTTTTCATTATTTCCTTCCACACATCCAGTTGTAACTGTACATCTACCCCTTTACCGCCCCATATTACCATATCATCTGCAAAAATCATCTTGTCTTTTTCTTTTACTATATCTTTAACTGCCCTATTCATCCCCTCCATCACAACATTAAAAAGTGCAGGAGTTAGAATACTTCCATGCTTAAGTCCTTTTCTTATTTCGAAGTATTCAGTGTTCCCCAATGCTGTTCTAATTCTACAATTGTGTCCTCTGTACATTGTCTAATTACATTGTGTCCATCTTCTATATCTATGTAGTCGCTTCAGTCTGGAACCGCGCTGCTGCTACGGTCGCAGGTTCGAATCCTGCCTGGGGCATGGACGTGTGTGATGTCCTTAGGTTAGTTAGGTTTAAGTAGTTTTAAGTTCTAGGGGACTGATGACCTCCGATGTTAAGTCCCATAGAGCTCAGAGCCATTTGAACCATATATCTATCTTCTTCATTTTTTTCTCAGAGTCTTTCCCTGTTAACTGAGTCATATGCCTTTTCTATGTCTATAAAAACTATTATCACCGTTTTGTTATCCTCCCAACTCTTTTCCATCAGTTGACGGATAGAAAATATCAGGTCGATCGTGCTTCTTCCTTTCCTAGACCCAGCCTGTTCTTCACTCTGCTCCTTTTCTATCTTTTCACTTATTCGATTTAGTAAAATTCTTTCAAAAATCTTGATTGTGTGACTCATAAGGGTTATTCCTCTGATCACTGTAAGTTACTCAGTACGCAAGGCGATGGTACGGACTATAACATTGAGATAAATTTATTTTATTTTTTGTTTGATGTTTTCGTTAAATAGCTGAATAAATTGTGAGACCTGAGTTTCTCCTGGCGTATACAACTTTCAAATAACTTCCGGGAATTCAGCCAGGTAACACTTTCAGCGACCGCCGATATTTCGGCGGGAGAACACCCCGCCATTTTCAAGGCAAACTGCAACGGACAGGCGGCGTACATGCAAATTTGCATGTACGCCGCCTGTCCGTTGCAGTTTGCCTTGAAAATGGCGGGGTGTTCTCCCGCCGAAATATCGGCGGTCGCTGAAAGTGTTACCTGGCTGAATTCCCGGAAGTTATTTGAAAGCTGAATAAATTGTAATTAGGAATAATTTAACTAAGCAGAGTAGAGACGATAAAGTCAGAGATGTTCATTGGGCGGACATTGTCGTAATGTAACGTCATTGCGTTGTTCGGTTGTTAAAACAAGTCGTTTGTGTTCCGTTCTGCTGTTCGGTCGTGCGCGTATCTGAAAGGAATTAATTCGGGGACTAGAATAAAGTTTCACATACTAGTTACGATTCGATGTTCCGACAAAAGGGGTTAACGTCAGTGTTAATTTGAATTGTGGGCGACAGGATTAGTTTTGACAGATACGTGAAAACTGACGTAACGAAAGTAGTCACATATCATCCTTGAACGTGACTCTTTATTTAATTAACGATTGCGGTCTCATTAAAAGCTATTATCTCATGATTAGGATCAATCCCTCTTTCCTCCTAGATAGTGATCATTCATTAACATTTACGTCATAAGAAACAGGATTATTAATAAAAGTGATGTTAAATGACAATTACGTGTTATTCCGTTAGTGTGGAACCGACGTAATATCGCTGAAATGACATTGATATATAATTGTGTTAAATAGTGAACTGAGATAGGAACTAAATTGAAATTAGTGAACGTTTGATACTGAGACTATAGAAGCAGAAGCGCTTAAGGTTTCTCTTCTCTATAATGGCAAAATTGGTACGAACTTTAACTCAATAGTCGACATTATGTATTGCAAAGACATTAGCATTTCATACTTATTTTGACGACGCGCTGTTAAACAAAGGAACGTTGAGTCTCTGTACCAGTAATAAAATTAAATGTAAAAACATAATTAATAACGGCGAACTCCGCTTTAACAAACTGTATTGCGTGTCGTCATCGGGCAATAACTGCTCAACCCTGGAGACTTGTGTGGTGAAATTAGAAGTCGGGCATATAAAACAAACTTAAAAATCCATTCAAGCTACAGTGGAGTCGGCACAACACGACGTGGGCAGTTACAGGACGAAGATTCAGAGCAGGTGCACGGCTCGGTTGCAGGCAGAGGATGGAGCCGTGGTTGTGGGCGGCGGCGCTGGTGGCGGCGGTGGCGCTCTGGCTGTGGCTGCGGCTGCGGCCCCACATGCAGAAGGGGCGCCCTCCCGGGCCGCGCGGGCTGCCGCTGCTGGGCAACCTGCTGCTGCTGGACCCCGCGGCGCCGCACGAGTCGCTGAGCGCGCTGGCGCGCCGCTACGGGCCCATCTTCTCGCTGCGCCTGGGCTCGGTGCCCACCGTCGTGCTGGCCGACGCCCGCCTCGTGCGCGACGCCTTCGCCAAGGACGCGTGCACCGGCCGCGCGCCGCTCTACCTCACGCACGGCATCATGAAGGGCAAGGGTGAGTCGCTTACCGTATTTATAGAACTGATCGCTCTACACCCAGCTGGTTTTAATCATACTTACCCAACAGAATCCGAAAGGTACGCTGAACAGTTAAGAGAATATTGGAAATTTTAGGTACTGGGAGGGGGGGGGGGGAGGGAGGAAGGAGATCACAATTTTGTGTCCATTCATATTCCTTACGTATGTAACGACCTTCCACTTTCAGGAAAAAACATTCGTACTTTTGGCAGTCGTTTATCGTCCAGTAAAGTGATCTAAAGATCAAAACAAACCGTAAAACGATTTAGAAAAGACATCCGTACGGTGCAAAAATTGACAATTGACCAAAAGTGTGTGGTCATCCATCTGAGTGCTGAAAGGAATCCGTTAAACTTCGGTTAGGCGCTAAATAAGTCAAATCTAAAGGCCGTAAATTCAACTTAATGTCTAGGAATTACAACTGCGAACTGCTTTAATTCGAAGGAACACAGAGAAAATTTTATGGGGAAGGCTAACCAAAGACTGCATTTTATTGAAAGGACACTCAGAAAATGTAAAAGATCTGTTAAAGACACTGTCATAATAAAGTAAGGGAAATCAGAGCTCGCACTGCAAACGTAGCTGATCGTTTTTCCGCGCGCTGTGCGAGATTGGAATAATAGAGAATTACTGTCAGAGTGGTTCGGTGAACCCTCTCCCATGCACTTAAATGTGATTTTCAGAGTATCCATGTAGATGTGGACACTAGTGTTGTAATAAATCGTATCAGTTAGAAAGGAGCAGAAGAATTATTAAATGACATTTTACAAGGAATTATTAAGCAGTTCTCTTCGAATGGATTCTGTAAATTTTGAAAAAAAATGAAGAAAACCACACTGCATTTAGTTCTGTACAACGGAGAAAGTAATTTCAGCAACTGATGTAGCACACGAGCAGGAATCAGTAATTAGGGTAAAATGCTCCAAATTTTTGGATGTACGTATTGATAAAAACTTTAACGGGAAGATGCATACTACTGAGCTTATGAAACAAGTCCAGCTCCTTCTGCTCTTCGTATAATAGGCAGTCTTGGAAACAATTGTAAGAACATCCTGACATTTTATGCATATTTTCAGTCAATAATGTCTTTCGGATAATTTTGTGGGGTAACTCATCACTTACAAAGAAAGTATTGATTGCGCAAAAGGGAGCAGTAAGAGTAATGTGTGGTGCTCACCCACGGTCGTCACGTAGGCACTTCTTCAAGGACCTACTCTTTTTAACTGCGCCGTTATGATAAATATATTCAGTAATGAAATTCATCGTAAGTAATCCATCACCATTTGAGAAGAACAGCGGTGTCCATACCCATAACATAAGACGGAAAAATGACCTCCACTACCCATTGTTAAAACTGTGGTGGCTCAGAAAGCAACTAATATGCAGCAACAAAAACTGATAATTTACCCAATAACATAATCTGACGAACAGAGAAGCAAGTTTTACATCTAATTTAAAATCATTCCTCCTGGACAACTCCTTCCTATCCATTGACGAATTTCTGCTTAAAAACTGCAAATCAATAAAAAAGATGTGGTTGAATGAGTTGGACTGAAAATAATAATCTATTCACTAATGTTAACACTAATCATGTTTACATACCTTGTAAACTGACTTGTTCCAAACCATTTCGATAAAAGAATCGTTTAGATTATCCATGGAAGATGTATCCAATTAACTTTACTGTCTCACTTGACGAGGCCGAATTGTTAATGGCGCTACGGTTTACGACGTTAAACGTGCCCAGCCTAGAGTGTAATGCAAGCAGAAATGAAAGGTGCGGCTGAAGTTGTGTTCATGGAGTCATTCCCTTAAATGGCGAATGTTATAGTGCTCACGTTTATCAGGGCTTCCGTCGCTTCTTGGTACCATAGCTCCATACAAGGTACATATGAAAAGCTCGGTGAATGGTCTCAGAAAATAAAAGAAAAAATTACAATGGAAATGCCTTTACTGGTCTTCAGAGTAATCACGAGTAGCTACAGCTCACTTCTGATATCGGTTGTAAAGCTGTAGGAAACAGTCAGCAAACACTTCTTCTGGAATCACTCGAAACACGTCACACGGTCAAGCGTTGTTTGATATCCGCTACGTCTTTGCATATCATCCACAAGCATCCGTCGCACACCTGTTACTGTAAAATGGAGGGCAAAATCGAGCAACGTGTCAACATGCGTTTTGGTTCAGATTAGGGGAAATGATGACGGAGACTCGCGAAATGTTAGCGCTCGTGTACAGTGTTGAAGCAGTGAGTAAAAAGTACGTATTTCTGTGGTTTAAACGCGTTACAGGAGGAAAGGACAGTGTGGAGGATGAAACGCGTTCGGGTCAAAAACGCACAATCCCAAACAACTCCGACCGAGTGCGACGAATGCTTGCGTATGGTCGCCGGCTCTCTTTGAGAATAAGAGCAGGAGGAATGCAGGCAAGCAAAGAGAGTCTAAGCCAGTAGATGTATTTTGTTTATAACTCTTGTCTCCTTTGTTTACTGACACCATTCGCAGAACTTTCCAGATGCAGATTGTATTTAAAGTTGAAAAGCAAACAAATTGCGTTTTGTTCTAAAAGCATAGTATTCGGTTACGCGGCGTCAACTGAGCAACGAGACAGACATTGTACAGTTAACAATTTTTGAATGACATCGAAAGTACAAGAACTCTCCGGAGAACCACTCTACACGGTGTAAACGATACCTGTTTACAACTTAACACAGTGGTGTATGGGAAGTAGAGACGAACAGTCTGATAAAGGCCACTTGTATCGAGCCAGGAAATGCCCTCAAACTGACACAGAAAAGCGATCTAAGGTACGGAGCATACGTCTCATGCCACCAACTTAGTCTTAACCGTTTGGAGCTCAGGTCTTTTCCTCATTGAAATCATACTCGAATATACACATACTTTGTTTTTTAACTTAGAAATTTCAAAAATTATGTTTGTGTAAATTTCACCTCAAAAGTTTGTGAATTTTAACAACGAAAGATTAGCAAAAAATCGTTTTCTTTATCTCGCATGTGGCAATATCTGCAGAATGTTGTGTTCGAGCTTTTAACACTTCCGATTTCATCTCACGGTCAGATTACTTTTCACTGTAAATGGAACCGTTGTGTTGGTGCAGGACAGAAAAATATTACATCGGTCGACTTTGAGAGAACATGGAATGACAAACCTTACTTGACAATGTAAGGTCGGACATAACTCACGGTAGTTTACAGGGGTGATTGGCATTGTGTTAATACTGGCCTAGCTGCCAGTTCTGTGTCCTTCCCGGCCAACGGAATTGCTCAACCTTACGTCTATTGCAGTTATGAGCATATGGCGCTTCAACATGAGAAGTCTACCTAATGAATGTTTCAACACAACCACACTTCGGCATTTTGAATACAGCTACCAATAAAGGGAAACTAATTCTGGTGGAATAACACTACATCTACGTCTACATCTACATGGATATTCTACAAATCACACTTAAGTGGCTGGCAGACGGTTTGTCGAACCAACTTCACAATAATTCTCTATTTTCCACTCTGGAACAGAGCGCGGGAAAAACAAACACCTATATATTTCTGTGCGCGCTCTGATTTCGCTTACTTTATGATGATCATCGTTTCTCTCAATTTAGGTTGGCGTAAACAAAATATTTTCGCTTTTGGAGAAGAAAGCTAATGATTGAAATTTCGTGAGAAGATCCTGCCGCAACGGAAACGTCTTTGTTTTAATGATGTCCACTCCAAGTCCTGTGTAATGTCCATGACACTCTCTCCTCTATTTCTCGATAATCCAAAACATGCTGCTCTTCTTTGAACTTTTTCGATGCACTGCCTTAATCCTATCTGGTAAGGATCCCACACTGCGCAGCGGCACTCCAAAAGAGGACGGACAAGCGTAGTGTAGGCAGTCTCTTTTAGTAGATCTGTTGCATCTTCTGAGTGTTATGCTAATAAAACGTAGTCTTTGGTTCACCTTCCGCACAACATTTTCTGTGTGTGCTTTCCAAGTTAAGCTGTTCGTAATTGTAATTCCTAGGTATTCAGTTGAATTTACGTCCTTTAGGTTTGATTAATTTATCGTACAACCGAAGTTCAACAGATTCCTTTTAGCACTCATGTGGATGACCTCACACTTTAAATTATTTAGGGGCAATTACCAGTTTTCGCACCATACATATATCTTTTCTAAATCATTTTGCACTTTGTTTTGATCTTCTGATGACTTTATTAATCGGTAAACGACAGCGTCATCTGCAAACAACCGAAGATGGCTGCTCAGATTGTCTCTTGAATCATTCATATAGATAAGGAACTGCAGAGAGCCTATAGCACTACCTTGGGGAAGCCCATAAATTACTTCTGTTTTACTCGATGACTTTCTGTCATCTCTTACTAACTGTGATCTCTGGCAGGAAATCGCGAATCCAGTCGCTTAACTGAGACGATATTCCATAAGAGCGCAATTTGATTACAAGTCGCTTGTGTAGTTCAGTGTCAAAAGCCTTCTGGAAATCTGGATATACGAAATGGCTCTGAGCACTATGGGACTCAACTTCTGAGGTCATCAGTCCCCTAGAACTTAGAACTACTTAAACCTAACTAACCTAAGGACATCACACACACCCATGCCCGAGGCAGGATTCGAACCTGCGACCGTAGCAGCAGCGCGGTTCCAGAATGTAGCGCCTAGAACCACTTGGCCACTCCGGCCGGCTCTGGATATACGGAATGAGTTCGAAACCCCTTGTCAAAAACGTTCAACACTTATTGTGAGTAACGAACCGTGCTTCAAACTGTTTACTAAATCCATGTTGACTGCGTGTCAACTGACTGTTCTCTTCGAGGTAATTCATAATGTTCGAACACAATATATGTTCCAAAATCTTGATGCATATCGACGTTAATGATATGGGCCTGTAATTTAGTGGATTACTCATATTGCCTTTCTTGAATATTGTGGGGACCTAGTGTCCTCAAATTAAATGGTTGTACATTCGTCATTACATCCACAGCAATTCAAAGACGTCGCCTTCCAGAGTTCAAAGAGCTTACTCGGACGTGAGTGTGCCGTTACCAATAGTGCACACGAAACTTCATTCACAGAAGAGTTGATATGTTGCCTCGTGGGACATCTTACAAAAAAATGTTCTAATGTGTGTGAATTCTTAAGGGACCAAACTGCTGAGGTCATCGGTCCCTAGACTTACACACTACTTAAACTAACTTATGCTAACACACACACACACACACACACACACACACACACACACACACACACACATCACCTACCCTAACACACTGAAGAATGTATCGCACATGTCGCAAGCTTTGTTCATGAACTATTCACATCTAAGCGCCAACAGTTTGCCAGCAGCAGAAATACAGGGTGATTCAAAAAGAATACCACAACTTTAGGAATTTAAAACTCTGCAACGAGAAAAGGCAGAGCTAAGCACTATCTGTCGGCGAATTAAGGGAGCTATAAAGTTTCATTTAGTTGTACATTTGTTCGCTTGAGGCGCTGTTGACTAGGCGTCAGCGTCAGTTGATGCTAAGATGGCGACCGCTCAACAGAAAGCTTTTTGTGTTATTGACTATGGCAGAAGTGAATCGACGACAGTTGTTCAGCGTGCATTTCGAACGAAGTATGGTGTTAAACCTCCTGATAGGTGGTGTATTAAACGTTGGTATAAACAGTTTAGAGAGAATGGGTGTTTGTGCAAAGGGAAAAGTTCTGGACAGCCGAGAACGAGTGATGAAAATGTAGCACGCATCCAGCAAGCAGTAACTGGACTACAGTATCTGGAGATGTTAGAGAATTGGCTGTTCCCTCAGCTCGAACAAGAAGTACAACAATTCATATTTCAGCAGGATGGAGCGCCACCACATTGGCACTTATCTGTCCGTAACTACCTGAACGTCAACTACCCGAGGCGATGGATCGGCCGCCAGGCAGCCCGTGACAGAGCACTTCATCACTGGCCTCCAAGAAGTGCTGATCTTACCCCCTGCGATTTTTTCTTATGGGGGTATGTTAAGGATATGGTGTTTCGGCCACCTCTCCCAGCCACCATTGATGATTTGAAACGAGAAATAACAGCAGCTATCCAAACTGTTACGCCTGATATGCTACAGAGAGTGTGGAACGAGTTGGAGTATCGGGTTGATATTGCTCGAGTGTCTGGAGGGGGCCATATTGAACATCTCTGAACTTGTTTTTGAGTGAAAAAAACCTTTTTAAATACTCTTTGTAATGATGTATAACAGAAGGTTATATTATGTTTCTTTCATTAAATACTAATTTTTGAAGTTGTGGTATTCTTTTTGAATCACCCTGTATATTACACGTTATTAAAGTTCACTGCCTGCGCGACTTTATTTAGATTACGTTACTAGCACACAACGCGCCCAAACAAAGCTTGTAGCGCCACTCAACCACACGTCCGCCCAGTTCGACCACCGAGCCACGTGTCTCCTAACAATGTTGTGTCTCACCACTGCTCCGACGCTTGGTAGCTGTGCCGCCAGACACCACAGTTTGCCAAACACTACCTGTGATTACAGCCACATCATCATTCTCTCCTGTTTACGTACATGCAGACAAGCTCCAAACAATGCTTTTATAAATACGGCGTGTTCTGTAGTACAAAACATTCTCGGACTTCTTGCTGCGTTAATTCAGGGTAAAGCCTCAAGCTTTCAACGGTTTCCATCATCGTCTTCGCCAGGAACAACTGACTGTCAAAACTGCTCCTGTGGTGGCTCTATATAGCCCAGAGACAGCTCCTGAGTGGTCAATACTTAAGTCATGCTGTCCCAGATAATGTCAACGTCCGCGCTGGAAGGTAGGAGACGAGGGTACTGGCAGAATTGAAGCTGCAGGGACGCGTCGTGAGTCGTGCTTGGGTAGCTCAGTTGGTAGAGCACTTGCTCGCGAAAGTCAAAGGTCCCGAGTTCGAGTCTCGGTCCTGTATGCAGTTTCAATCTGCCAGATTTTTGCTCTGGGTACCAGTGTATTTAAAGCTGCTCTCTTCTGGACTGGATGGCGGAAACTCCGGGCCCTGAGATATAAATCAGTGTGCATCGGCTTGCGGTACACTGAGTGGTCGAGACGTCCATCCGACTTCCATTGTACCAGAACATCTAGAAACGGCAGCCTTCCCTCCTTGTCTGTCACGGCTGAGAACTGGATGTTTGGGTGCATGCTGCATGCTGCTTATATGTTCCTGGAAGTGTTCAAGAGCTTCTATGCAGTGTGTCCAAACCATAAAGGAGTCGTCAACATAACGATAATATGAAGATGGACGAAGTTGAGCCGAATTTAATGCACGTCCCACAAAATCTTCCATAAAAAAATCTGGCTGTCCCTGGAGACAAAGGAGAAACAATAGATATTCCACCCGTGATTTCATAAAATTTACTGCCGTTCAAGAAGTAGTGGTCGTCATAACATGTCTAACAACTCTGTCGTTCCAGGAAGGAAATGCTCTGCCAACAGTTTCAAGGTGTCCTCCGCAGCAATTTTTGTTAATGGTAAGAGCACATCCAGGCTGACTAAAATATCGTTAGGGCCAACTGTAATTTGTTTAATTTTCTCAATGAACACACAAGAATTTTTGATGCGGTGTTCAGAGTGGCCAACTATTAGTCATCAACTTAGTTTAATTTTTGTCAAGCACTGTAGGTAGGAGAACCAATGGCTCTAACAATGGGCCTCAGTGGAATAACTTCCCTGTGGACCTTAGGTAGTATGTACAACCTTAGGTCTAAAAGCTCGTGCTCTAACATTCTTGATGATATCCCCAGTTAGACCATGATTCTTCAGGAGTTCCACCGTTTTTCTTCTGTATGACAGAGTTGGTCCTATTTTATGCATTTGTATGTGCTATCTTCCAACAACGATGCCACTTTGCTGTGATATTCAGTGGCATGAAGAACTATCATGGAATTTACCTCCACAGCAGTACCACAAGATCCTTCCAAATTCAATTTGTGGACAAGACGACACCGACGACGTAAGACTGTTCACCTCAGAACATTTGGTGCTTGAGGCACTGCGTTCGATGCGGCGGGCACTGGCCAGCAGCCGATGGTGACCACACACTGGCTATGTGCTCCGTATCTGTGTGATCAGCGCGACGCGGCTGACTGCCATGCAGGGGGGGGGTCTCGGTTCGATTCCCCGCTGTGTTGGAAATTTTATCCGCTCAGGGTGGGATGTTATATTGTTTTCATCATTATTTCATCGTCATCGACACACGAGTCGTCGAAGTGCACTGGGTGGCCGAACAACACCAAGTGGGGCCTTCCGGCTAAAAATACCGTAGGATCGTATCATTTCACTGGCTAGGTATGTGCGTCGCAGAGCACGTGGCACCTATGATATACAGCGCATCTTTCTGCTCACGCTTTAGGAAAAGCGTAAAATTCAATATTGTTGTAGTGTGAGTTTCTGTGCGAGATATCTACGATAAATAGTGAATATCGTCCATTATTCAACAGCGAAATAACTGCTCGTGCATCATGAGGCCTGAGGAATATTGGGGTATATAAACTGTCACCAAGACTAAAATTTTCTTGAAAACATTAGGTTGGTGAAAAACTTACGTGTTTCCGTTTGGCGGTTGCCGCTCCGGTAGGTATATATATATATATATATATATATATATATATATATATATACAATAGGGTGAGTCACCTAACGTTACCGCTGGATATACACTCCTGGAAATTGAAATAAGAACACCGCGAATTCATTGTCCCAGGAAGGGGAAACTTTATTGACACATTCCTGGGGTCAGATACATCACATGATCACACTGACAAAACCACAGGCACATAGACACAGGCAATAGAGCATGCACAATGTTGGCACTAGTACAGTGTATATCCACCTTTCGCAGCAATGCAGGCTGCTATTCTCCCATGGAGACGATCGTAGAGATGCTGGATGTAGTCCTGTGGAATGGCTTGCCATGCCATTTCCACCTGGCGCCTCAGTTGGACCAGCGTTCGTGCTGGACGTGCAGACCGCGTGAGACGACGCTTCATCCAGTCCCAAACATGCTCAATGGGGGACAGATCCGGAGATCTTGCTGGCCAGGGTAGTTGACTTACACCTTCTAGAGCACGTTGGGTGGCACGGGATACATGCGGACGTGCATTGTCCTGTTGGAACAGCACGTTCCCTTACCGGTCTAGGAATGGTAGAACGATGGGTTCGATGACGGTTTGGATGTACCGTGCACTATTCAGTGTCCCCTCGACGATCACCAGTGGTGTACGGCCAGTGTAGCAGATCGCTCCCCACACCATGATGCCGGGTGTTGGCCCTGTGTGCCTCGGTCGTATGCAGTCCTGATTGTGGCGCTCACCTGCACGGCGCCAAACACGCATACGACCATCATTGGCACCAAGGCAGAAGCGACTCTCATCGCTGAAGACGACACGTCTCCATTCGTCCCTCCATTCACGCCTGTCGCGACACCACTGGAGGCGGGCTGCACGATGTTGGGGCGTGAGCGGAAGACGGCCTAACGGTGTGCGGGACCGTAGCCCAGCTTCATGGAGACGGTTGCGAATGGTCCTCGCCGATACCCCAGGAGCAACAGTGTCCCTAATTTGCTGGGAAGTGGCGGTGCGGTCCCCTACGGCACTGCGTAGGATCCTACGGTCTTGGCGTGCATCCGTGCGTCGCTGCGGTCCGGTCCCAGGTCGACGGGCACGTGCACCTTCCGCCGACCACTGGCGACAACATCGATGTGCTGTGGAGACCTCACGCCCCACGTGTTGAGCAATTCGGCGGTACGTCCACCCGGCCTCTCGCATGCCCAGTATACGCCCTCGCTCAAAGTCCGTCAACTGCACATACGGTTCACGTCCACGCTGTCGCGGCATGCTACCAGTGTTAAAGACTGCGATGGAGCTCCGTATGCCACGGCAAACTGGCTGACACTGACGGCGGCGGTGCACAAATGCTGCGCAGCTAGCGCCATTCGACGGCCAACACCGCGGTTCCTGGTGTGTCCGCTGTGCCGTGCGTGTGATCATTGCCTGTACAGCCCTCTCGCAGTGTCCGGAGCAAGTATGGTGGGTCTGACACACCGGTGTCAATGTGTTCTTTTTTCCATTTCCAGGAGTGTATTTCGTAAACCACATCAAATACTGACGAACCGATTCCACAGACCGAACGTGAGGAGAGGGGCTAGTGTAATTGTTTAATACAAACCATACAAAAATGCACGGAAGTATGTTTTTTAACACAAACCCACGTTTTTTTAAATGGAACCACGTTAGTTTTGTTAGCACATCTGAACATCTAAACAAGTACGTAATCAGTGCCGTTTGTTGCATTGTAAAATGTTAATTACATCCGGAGATGTTGTAACCTAAAGTTGACGCTTGAAACCTCCGACGTTCAGTTACGTGTTGTAAAAAACACGGGGCACGGTCGGCGACCAGCATCTGCATGGACATGTTTACGATGACGACCGTGTTTACGAGTGTGGCTGTAGTGCACTGTTGTGGTTCAAATGGTTCAAATGGCTCTGAGCACTATGGGACTTAACTGCTGTGGTCATCAGTCCCCTAGAAATTAGAACTACTTAAACCTAACTAACCTAAGGACATCACACACATCCATGCCCGAGGCAGGATTCGAACCTGCGACCGCAGCGGTCGCGCGGTTCCAGACTGTAGCGCCTAGAACCGCTCGGCCACTCCGGCCGGCTTGCACTGTTGTGGTTTGGTCTAGCTGTCGCAGTGTCCGCATGTAGCGCTTGCTGCTATTGTTATTCTGCATTCGTCTCCGCACGCAGACCAACTGTAGTACACAGTGTTACCAGACGTCTGTGATAGTGTAGTGTTGTAAGAACTGTGACCATGGTGTATTCGAACTCTGAAAAGGCGGAGATGATACTCATCTATGGCGAGAGTCGACGAAATGCAGCAGAAGCCTGCAGGGTGTATGCAGAACGGTACCCGGACATTGCAAAACATCTACCGCCAACTGTATGCAACAGGTATGGTCGTAGCACGCAAACGGGTCCGTAACAGGCCCGTCACAGGAGAAGCGGGTGCTTTGGTGTTGCCATGAACCCACACATGAGTACACGGGACATTGCGAGAGCCAGTGGACTGAGTCAAAGTAGTGTCATGCGCATACTGCATCGTCACCGCTTTCACCCGTTTCATGTGTCGCTACATCAGCAATTACATGGTGATGACTTTAATCATCGAGTGCAATTCTGTCAATGGGCATTAATAGAGAATGCGTTGCAGTTCTACCTGTTTACCGATGAAGCGGGTTTCACAAAACACGGGGCAGTGAATCTACGGAACATGCATTACTGGTCCGTGGATAATCCTCGCTGTCTCAGACAGGTAGAGCGACAGCGACCGTGGACTGTAAATGTATTGTGCGGAATCATTGGCGACCACCTCATTGGTCTTCACTTCATTGCAGGGGCCCAAACAGCTGCAACATACATCGCGTTTCTACAGAATGATCTGCCAACGTTGCTCGAAAATGTCCCACTGGAAACGCGTCCACGTATGTGGTATCAGCATGATGGTGCACCTGCACATTCCGCAATTAACACTAGGCTGACCCTTGACAGGGTGTTCGACGGGCGTTTCATAGGACGTGGAGGACGCTTAAATTGGCCAGCCCGTTCTCCTGATCTTACACCTCTGGACTTCTTTCTGTGGGGTACGTTAAAGGAGAACGTGTACCGTGATGTGCCTACAACCCCAGAGGATATGAAACAACGTATTGTGGCAGCCTGCGGCGACATTACACCAGATGTACTACGGCGTGTACGACATTCATTACGCCAGAGATTGCAATTGTGTGCAGCAAATGATGGCCACCGCATTGAACATCTATTGGCCTGACATGTCGGGACACACTCTATTCCACTCCGTAATTGAAAACGGAAACCACGCGTGTACGTGTACCTCACCCCTCATGATAATGTACATATGCGTCAGTGAAAAAGACCAATAAAAAGGTGTTAGCATGTGGACGTAATGTGCTGTTCCAGTCACTTTTGTACCTAAGGTCCATCACCGTTCCCTTTGGATCCCTACGTAATTCGGTGTTCTCCGATACACACGATCGAACAGCGGAGGAGTGGTACTCAAGCGTCAACTTTAGGTTACAATATCTCCGGATGTAATTAACATTTTACAATGCAACAAACGGCACTGATCACGTATTTGTTTACATGTTCAGATGTTATAACAAAACTAACGTGGTTCCATTTAAAAAAAACGTAGGTTTGTGTTAAAAAACATACTTCCGTGCATTTTTTTATGGTTTGTATTAACCAATTACACTAGCCCCTCTCCTCACGTTCGGTCTGTGGAATCGATTTGTCAGTATTTGATGTGGCTTACGAAATATATCCAGAGGTAATGTTAGGTGACTCACCCTATATATATATATATATACACTCCTGGAAATGGAAAAAAGAACACATTGACACCGGTGTGTCACACCCACCATACTTGCTCCGGACACTGCGAGAGGGCTGTACAAGCAATGATCACACGCACGGCATAGCGGACACACCAGGAACCGCGGTGTTGGCCGTCGAATGGCGCTAGCTGCGCAGCATTTGTGCACCGCCGCCGTCAGTGTCAGCCAGTTTGCCGTGGCATACGGAGCTCCATCGCAGTCTTTAACACTGGTAGCATGCCGCGACAGCATGGACGTGAACCGTATGTGCAGTTGACGGACTTTGAGCGAGGGCGTATAGTGGGCATGCGGGAGGCCGGGTGGACGTACCGCCGAATTGCTCAACACGTGGGGCGTGAGGTCTCCACAGCACATCGATGTTGTCGCCAGTGGTCGGCGGAAGGTGCACGTGCCCGTCGACCTGGGACCGGACCGCAGCGACGCACGGATGCACGCCAAGACCGTAGGATCCTACGCAGTGCCGTAGGGGACCGCACCGCCACTTCCCAGCAAATTAGGGACACTGTTGCTCCTGGGGTATCGGCGAGGACCATTCGCAACCGTCTCCATGAAGCTGGGCTACGGTCCCGCACACCGTTAGGCCGTCTTCCGCTCACGCCCCAACATCGTGCAGCCCGCCTCCAGTGGTGTCGCGACAGGCGTGAATGGAGGGACGAATGGAGACGTGTCGTCTTCAGCGATGTCGCTTCTGCCTTGGTGCCAATGATGGTCGTATGCGTGTTTGGCGCCGTGCAGGTGAGCGCCACAATCAGGACTGCATACGACCGAGGCACACAGGGCCAACACCCGGCATGATGGTGTGGGGAGCGATCTCCTACACTGGCCGTACACCACTGGTGATCGTCGAGGGGACACTGAATAGTGCACGGTACATCCAAACCGTCATCGAACCCATCGTTCTACCATTCCTAGACCGGCAAGGTTCAAATGGTTCAAATGGCTCTGAGCACTATGGGACTTAACATCTTAGGTCATCAGTCCCCTAGAACTTATAACTAGTTAAACCTAACTAACCTAAGGACATCACACACATCCATGCCCGAGGCAGGATTCGAACCTGCGACCGTAGCAGTTGCGCGCTTCCGGACTGCGCGCCTAGAACCGCGAGACCACCGCGGCCGGCAGACCGGCAAGGGAACTTGCTGTTCCAACAGGACAATGCACGTTCGCATGTATCCCGTGCCACCCAACGTGCTCTAGAAGGTGTAAGTCAACTACCCTGGCCAGCAAGATCTCCGGATCTGTCCCCCATTGAGCATGTTTGGGACTGGATGAAGCGTCGTCTCACGCGGTCTGCACGTCCAGCACGAACGCTGGTCCAACTGAGGCGCCAGGTGGAAATGGCATGGCAAGCCGTTCCACAGGACTACATCCAGCATCTCTACGATCGTCTCCATGGGAGAATAGCAGCCTGCATTGCTGCGAAAGGTGGATATACACTGTACTAGTGCCGACATTGTGCATGCTCTGTTGCCTGTGTCTCTGTGCCTGTTTTTCTGTCAGTGTGATCATGTGTGACGTATCTGACCCCAGGAATGTGTCAATAAAGTTTCCCCTTCCTGGGACAATGAATTCACGGTGTTCTTATTTCAATTTCCAGGAGTATATATATATATATATATATATATATATATATATATATATATATTGTGTGTGTATCGCCGTTCTTTATTTCAAATGCTAATATTTTTCTGTTATGTACTGATTATTGCATGTTTGAAGGTAATGAATGTTGTGACTGGTGGAAGGAAATGGATTGTCAGGCAGGGAGGGCTGGTATTTGCGGTGCACTTCAGTTTTGGATTCAAGAGTGGTGGGAAACATTTGTGCCATGTTGGGAAGAATGACATCGAAGAAATCATGGCCGGCCGGAGTGGCCGTGTGGTTCTAGGCGCTACAGTCTGGAGCCGAGCGACCGCTACGGTCGCAGGTTTGAATCCTGCCTCGGGCATGGATGTGTGTGATGTCCTTAGGTTAGTTAGGTTTAATTAGTTCTAAGTTCTAGGCGACTGATGACCTCAGAAATGAAGTCGCATAGTGCTCAAAGCCATTTGACCCATTATTTTGAGCACACTGGACTCGCATTCGGGAGGACGACGGTTCAATCCCGTCTCCAGCCATCCTGATTTAGGTTTTCCGTGATTTCCCTAAATCGTTTCAGGCAAATGCCGGGATGGTTCCTTTGAAAGGGCACGGCCGATTTCCTTCCCAATCCTTCCCTAACCTGAGCTTGCGCTCCGTCTCTAATGACCTCGTTGTCGACGGGACGTTAAACACTAACCACCACCACCACCATTATTTTGAAGAAATCATGGCAAAACATGGTTTCCTTCTTTGAGGGAGAGTCGTTTCACGTGGAAGTTCTCTGTAGGTGTGTTGAGAAAATATCGATATATCGATATTTATCAAAAAATGATCGATGTTTGTCGTAGGTGTTAGTTGCATACAGTTTTATAAAGTGTTTCACAGAGTAAAATGTGGTATACATAGTTGAGAAATTTCCGAAATTCAAACATTATTGTTCGGGCTAGTTGTTCCTCGTGTATTAGGAGAAAATAAATTTTAGCTGCATTATTTAACAGCAATTTTGCTTCTTGGAGTATTTTAATAAATCCTTCTTCTGAGTCTCTCTTCGGGTCCGTTCGGACAGTTCGAAATCTGTTACAATTGGCCTGGTGACGTGTGATAGGTTGCACCATGTACGTAGCACAAGATAGGGAGTTACCTGTATTAGACCTGTTTACATCTAAGAGCGGCTGGTTTCCCTTTCTACTGGAAGACTTGTGAGTGATACCGCTTCAGCAATGTTCATTTAGTAGTACCAGTATTAAATTCTTCATACAATCAGCTTCTCAGTTGATCAGAGAGATACACCACTCCTAAGCAAAGTAAAGTCGTTCACCTCAAGTACTACGTCATGCATCTACATGTACTTCCACGTCAATACTCTTAAAGCCGCCTGACGGGTGGAAAGTACTTCTGGTACTACCAACTGATTCCCTGTTCCCTGTTCTATTAGCGAATGGCGTGTGGAAAGAATGATTGTCGCTAAACCTCTGCATTAGTTATAATTTTCTGAATTTTCTCGTTGCGGTCATATCGTGAAACGTGTGTCGGAGGAAGGAATACCTTGTCCAATTCTCTACGGAACGTATCCACTCGTACTTTCATTAATAAATCGCACTGTGATGCACAACGCCTCTCTTGTAGCGTCTGCCAGTGGAGTTTGTTGAATATCTCTGAAATGCTCTGGCGCCGACTTAACGATCCCATGACGTGCTTCTCTTCGTTGGGTCTTCTCTATCCCTTCTATTAGTCCTTCCTGATAAGGGTCCCAAAGTGATGATCAATAGTCAAGAATCGGTGGAACCTTTGTAAGCCACTTCTTTCGTGGATGAGTTACATTTTCTTAATATTCTTCCTGTGAATATAATACCTGATTTTATAGTAATTGTTTTAAGCGGTGTTTCTATTTAATGTCTCTCCGGGTGGTTGTTCCTAGATATTTTACCATAGATACTGTTTCCAGTTTGTCGTCAGTGTTGCACAGTAGTGGACTACTTCTCCTATGTATTCGCAATACTTTAAATTTATTTGCGTTCGAGGCCAAGTGTGACTACTTATCCAGCCTCTGGAGGTACTTTCGCAAATCGCTGAAGTCTTCTGGCTTTGATACCTTCTTGTAGACAACCACATCATCTGCGAATAGGTTTATGGAGCTCCCGACATTTTCTAAAAGATCATTTATATGTATGTTTCAAACAATGACCGTCCTCTCACACTTCGGATACTCCCGAAATCGCCTTTACATTGTCGATTTTGTTCTGTTAGGTGAGACGTGTTGAGCTCTATCTGCAAGGAAGTCTTGAATCCAGGAGAAAATATGGCCCGATACTCATAAACTCTTTTTTTTTTCACTAAACGACCGTGCTGGGAGGTGTATGACGCCTTCCTAAAGCCTAGGAACAGAGCATCATCTTGAGTGCTGATGTCTACAGCACTGTGGACCACGGAGAAACAGAGCGATCTGTTTCGGAAGATCTCTGAGGAATTTGTGTTGATTTTTATTGGGCAGACTTTTCATTCTCCAAAAACGGCATAATACGTGTTACAGAATATGTTCCGTACTTCTAGAAAGGATTGACGTCAGCAATAAAGGCGTTCAATTACGTGAATCTGACCTACGATCGTTCTTCGGGAATGACCCACGCTTTTTTCTAGTCGCTAGGAGCGTCATGCAATGCCTGTAGAGTCTCTGTACTTTCACGTCACTGCAGAAGTTTCCCTGGAGTAAAAACCTATTTCAGATTCACTGGAGGAGTGAGAAAGAAGTCAAACCTTATTCAGCCAACAAGGACGTCAGGTCCACACTCCTGCGTTTATAAATCCTAGGCAAATGAGGCAGCTCTCTGGGATCAAATTGTCATTGTTTTTTTTTCTCACAAAGATACACATAAATGTTTTGATAAGAGTGCACCAGAAATTCATGTTATTGTCTAGAGCGTCAGTCAGGTCACTAACTAGAAGCTACTGATCGCTCTGAATGCCCATCTACCTATTGCAGAACTTAAACCACGCTCCTCGATTGACGATAAGTACTCCGCTGCAGTCTGGAGAAAGTAGGTGGAGATGCTATCTTAGAACAACACCCTTGTCTGGTGAGTCAGATCCGCAGCCCTGGGAAAAAAAGTGAGAGGTAATGGCTTTCGAACAGCGCTTGGACCCTGGGGCGACGGCAAGTGACGCAGCGAAATACACGTTCCTTGATCTTAGATTATCTAAAGAGAACGTTTTGATGTTGCGCTGTATTTGAATGCTGGAAAATTGTTATATAATAACTGTTATCTATTGTTATATAACAATGACTTTCAGCTTTTACTTCTTCCTTCGTACAAATACACCAACACTTGTTAAAAGTACAGCACATTGAAAGAATGCTGACAAAGAATGTGAAGGCCGCTGTTACGGGAATAGGTAATTAAGTTTTTAATCAGTAAGTGATTAAGACTGAAAAGAAACGACGAACACAGAGGCACAGCACCGCCGTCTCTACTGTGACCAGACAAATCAGCCTACATTAAGCAGTCGCACTGACTGTTTGGTACTGCATTATATCTTTACTCAACTTGTAATCGCAAAGAATACCTAGTTCGCGTTAGAGTTTTAATGAAGACTTCTGAAATCTGTGGGTTTTGGAGGAATGCAACAAACACAGCATAGCTCTACGCCAAATGCAGCCAGTCCTTTTCTGGAGGAAATTAATTATTTCGGTTGACATCGTCGGATGGCACTTTCTTATAACCCATTCCCGGGAGGGATGCCAAGGCCGTTATATGGGGTACTCAACAGTCTTAAAAACGTATAAGAATGTAGGTTGTGGGATAATCAATTGTTAAGAAAAAATAGGAGACGTCGCGCTGTTTCCCAGTTAATCGGCATTGTAGTCAATTAAGCCTTTGCTTGCGCAAATTAAAGCGGCCCGCCAGATACAGTTAGTGTCGGTTGTCCTCATAGCGTAAATGACAGCACATGAAACTGCTCAGTCTTTAGCTCGGGTTCGATCCTTACTACCGTCCCATGTACAACTTTTGTATCGCTGTCCTGTTCGGTTTTAGAAAGCCAAAAGGGGAATGCGTCCGGCGACACCGTGTCTGGCGAACCGCTCAAATTTTCGCGCGCAACTGCCTAATTGACTAACATCTGTGTTAATTAACTCGGAAATGGTGCAGAGTATCGAATTTTTTCTTAATAATTATTTCTCAGCACAGCCTATTCCGTACACCCTTACAAGCTTTTCAAACTTCTTCTGCACACCTAGCATAAGGGAGAAAAATTCGATTTGCTATAAGCTGATCAGTTTATGCATGCAGTAAAAGGAATCCGATGCCTACTAAGATAGTTATCACTGACAGCATGCTCCGTGGAGTTCGCTGCCAGGTTGTGCTCTGTGAATTTACTATGATATGTAGATGAAAAATGATCATCTGTCTTCACTATGTAATAAACTGAAGAGCCAAAGAAATTTGTACACCTGCCGAATACCGTGTATTGCCCCCGCGAGCACGCAGAAGTGCCGTAACACGATGTGGCATGGACTCGACTAATGTCCGAAGTAGAATTGAACGAAATTGACACCATGAATCCTGCAGGGCTATCCATAAAGCCATGAGAGCGGCCACGAGCGGCTGGAGATCTCTTCTCAACAGCACGTGGCCACGCTCAATAATTTTCATGTCTGAGGAGCTTGGTGGGCAGCGGAAATATTCCTGGAGCCACTCTATAGCCATTCTGGAAGTGTGCGGTGTCGCATTGTCCCGTCGGAATGCACAACAGACACGAATAAATGCAGGTGATCAGGCATGATGCTTACGGACGTGTCACCTGTCAGAGTCTTACCTAGACGTATCAGTGTCCCATATTACTCCAGCTGCTCACGCCCCACACCATTAAAGAGCCTCCGCCAGCTTGAACAGACCCCTGCTGATATACAGGGTCCATGGATTCATGAGGTTTTCTCCATACCCGTACACGTCCATTCACTCGATACAATTTGAAAGGAGACTCGTCCGATCATGCAATATGTTTCCAGTCATCAATAGTCCAGTGGTGGTTTTGACGTGCCCAGACGAGGCGTAAAGCTTTGTGTCGTGCAGTCATCATGGGTACACGAGTAGGCCTTCGGCTAAGAAAGCGCATACCGATGATGATTCGTTGAATGGTTCGCACATTGACACTTGTTGATGACCTAGCATTGTAATCTGCAGCAATTTGCAGAAGGGTTGCACTTCTGTCACGTTGAACGATTCTCTTCGGTCGTTGTTGGTCCCGTTCTTGCATTCTTTTTCCGGCCGCAGCGATGTCGCAGATTTGATATTTTACCAAATTCCTGATATTCACGGTACATTCGTGAAATGGTCGTACGGGAAAATACCCACTTCATCGCTACCGCCGAGATACTGTGTCCCATCGCTCATGTGCCGACTTTGACACACACTACGTTCACACTCACTTAAATCTTGATAACCTGGCATTGTAGCAGCAATAATCGATCTAACTACTACTCCGGACACTTGTATTATATAGCCGTTGTCGACCGCAGGGACGTATTCTGTCTGTTTACATACACTATGTGATCAAAAGTATCCGACACCTGTCTGAAACTGACTTTAAAGTTCGTGGTGCCCTCCATCGGTAATGCTGGAATTCAGATCCATCTTTAGCCTTGATGACAGCTTCCACTCTCGCAGGCATACATTCAATCAGGTACTGGAAGGTTTCTTGGGGAATGGCAGTCCATTCTTCACAGAGTGCTGCACTGAGGAGAGGTATCGACGTCGGTCGGTGATGCCTGATACGAAGTCGGCGTTCCAGAACATCCCAAAAGTCTTCTACAGGATTCAGGTCAGGACTCTGTGCAGGCTAGTCCATTACAGGCATGTTATTGTCGTGTAACCACTGCGCCACAGGTCGCACATTATGAACAGGTGCTCGATAGTGTTGAGAGATTTAAACGCCATCCCCGAATTGCTCTTCAACAGTGGGAAACAAGAAGGTGCTTGAAACATCAAAGTAGGTCTGCTCTGTGATAGCGCCACGCTAAACAACAAGGGGTAAAATCCCCCTCCATGAAAAACACGACTGTCATGGCACTTACGGTGTATTCTGTTGCAATTTAGAATTTCTGTGTGATAGTCTGGACAGATGTCTGCCTATTGGACATTACGACCCTCTTCAATTGTCGGCTGTCTCTGTCAGTCAACAGATGAGGTCGGCCTGTACGTTTTTGTGCTGCACGTGTCCCTTCACATTTCCACTTCACTATCACATCGGAAATAAAGGACCTAGAGATGTCTAGGAGTCTGGAAATCTCGCGTACAGACGTATGACAAGTGACACCCATTCAGTTGACCATGTTCAAAGTCCGTGAGTTCCGCGGAGCGCCCCATTCTGCTCTCTCACGACGTCTAATGATATGGAGTACCTGATACGGAGTACCTGGCAGTAGGCGGCAGCAAAATGCACCTAATGAGAAAAACGTATGTTTTTGGGGCTGCCCGGATACTTTTGATCACATAGTGTATCTCTGTATTTGAATAGGCATGCCAACACGAGTTTCTTTGGCGCTACAGTGTATATTGATTCTCAGAAACATTGTGAACAGGCACTGAAATATCACACTTTTCTGAGTACTGTTTATCTCTGAATGCCTCACTTATTGAATTAAGTAACTTTCGAAGTTTGCTTCGAAATGCTTAAATTTTAATGATTGTCACTTACGCCTTCAGTGTGAACGGATAAAACTGAAATTTCCTGGCACAGTAAAATTATTTGCCCGACCGGGAGCCGGAACTCGGACATTCGCCTCTCGCGGGAAAATGCTGAACCGACTGAACTATCTAAGTACGACTCACGACCCGCCATCACAGCTCCACCTTCGCATCTCTACCACCTTCTTAACTTCACATAAGCTCGCCTGGCAACAGTCGATTGTGGACAGCTTTAGAAGGGTTGAACATCCGTAACTGACTTGTTACTCAGGTGACATCTAATACCCAGTCCACATTTGAAATCACTGAACTCTGCTGACTGATTGCTTCTACTGTTACTGCTTCTCAACTGACAGCACAACACTTCCCATCTACTTTTATACTGGTTGGTTTGCCTTTCGTCACATCAAGTGTTCAGTGCCGCATTAAACAGGTTGTACGTATACTTTTTTCAGAGGACTAACAAATAACGAAACACCTGCCGTTAGATACTTGACATTTCAAGAACGTGGACCACGAATGCATCTACGACAGCGTTACGAGGACAGCTTTAATAAGGTCGTTCAGTGTGAATTTGGACGGTTCTACGTGAAGGAACAACATACCGTTTTCGAGGCCGCTCGTTCCTCGTCTAGATTGGCTGAAACTGAGGAAATGGCCAGTGAACAGCCTGACTCCACAGCACTAGTTCCCTTCAGCGGCGGACACACAACTGAAAAGTATCAGTCGCACGTGAAACACCTTGTATAATATTATTCAAGCTAAACTATAATAGTGTAAGACTTTGTAAGGAGCTAGTGAAACTGTTGATACACTAGAGTGAATTCACGAGCTTTCGGCTAGATATTTCGATAAGTAAATGGAACAAACTTCACTATACACAATACACACCATGGAATCACGAAACAGCAAAATACAACCTAAAATTAAAAGAATCTTAATACGTTCTTACGCGGTACCAACGCGATCGTCCGTATTATGCATCCACATGTTTTTACTAAGCATCCTTAGTAATTTATTTTTAACAGTGTCAAAAGAAAGACTTTTATGAAATGTATTCCCATTTGCGAAATCTTTCTGACATTAGCTGTATTAGGTATGAAGATATTAATTATTGGTGATGTACGAAAACTTGTCAGAACGGAACTAGAACCTGGATTTCCCCCTTGTCGTAAATAGTGTCCTTAACCAATTTGGCTATCCGACCACGCTTCTAGGACAGAGCCAAGCCTCCATATGTCATACAGTCTACGAACCCACTGCTCGCAACTTCACTTAGGTTCCAAAAATGGTTCAAAAGGCTCTTAACATCTGAGGTCATCAGTCCCCTAGACTTGGAACTACTTAAACCTAACTAACCTAAGGACATGACACATATCCATGCCCGAGGCAGGATTCGAACCTGCGATCGTAGCAGCAGCGCGGTTCCGGACTGAAGCGCCTAGAACCGCTCGGTCACAGCGGCCGGCACCTAGATTCCAGTGTCTGTCTCTTCAGACATTGTTAAAAGTAAGTATCACAAGCCTCAATGAGCTCAAAGTTGCGAGCGATGGGTCAGTCCCGGAAAGATGCTCGGACAGCCGAAGTGGTTAAGGCGACCACGGACTATACAAATGGGAAATCCGGGTGGGAGTACCGGTCCCGCACAAATTTTCAAGCCTCACCAATAAGTAATGACTTCAGCTACTTTCAGAAAGATAACGCAGTAACGAGTAAATTTCATATCCTTAGGAACACTGTGTGTCACTTGTAACTTTTACCGAGAGACGTCACACAGTGGTAAGATTCATATTCTGGACGGCGGTTCAAATTCAGATATGGCGATACAGCTTTAGGGTTTTCGTGGTTCCCATGAGTCATTTAAGGCAAATACAAGGTCGGATCTATTGAAACGGTCCCAGTCGATTTTCTTTGCCAATAAGAGCGTGTCATGAACCTCTAATGACCTCGTCGCAGACACACTCTAAACGTCATTCCTATTTACTTATTTATGTTAACAAGCTGACCCGTTGAGTATTCCCTGTGTAACACAACCGATAGCAAGTAACTTTAAAGTAGCCATTAAATTTATGGCTAAATGCAAGAACGATCAATTTTAGTTTTTCATGAATTTAAAATATGTTACGTAATCCACTAAGATACCAAGTTTTAAATGTAAGAACAACGGAAGTCTGTCTTCAGTGCAAACGATGCAACGTGGCTTCTGGAGAAACCAACGTCATTTTAAGTACGTGGAAGTATTTTTTGCAGCAACAGCCAATTGTATACATTGATGAAGGGCCTTCCGTGTTTCTCACTGCCAGAACAGCCAGTGCCAAACTGTAGTCATAGCATCGCTAGAATGCGTTTGTTATATTACTTTGACTTGCCATCTTCTATTCTTTGGGTTATCATCTTTTATTATTTGTCTTATGTTTTATTCTTTGACTTGGACTTGCCACTGTTTACTCCGTGACCAATAGTATAGTAACGATTAACATTGTGAATACATGTTTTTATTGAGAGGAAGATGTATTGCAGAAGCTGGCACACATTTTGTAACCAAACAATGTTGTAAGTACCAAATTTTCAATTTCTCTCGAGCTATATGTGTTATGAACTAAATTAATATAATCTCAGAAGGCGTGAGTTAGTTCATTTCAGTTCGCCAGATTTGGGACATCTGGTTGTTTAATTCAAATTTGGCAGATTCCACCTATGAGCTGAAGACGACATAGATAAAAATGTAGAAAATCAAAGCATTTACTTTCTATTCTTTGATTTGCATAAGTGTTCAACAATACTCCTCTTTATTCAATGGGACAGCTTTAAATAAACGGTCGCCACCTACTCTCTGTTTAACTGCGTACTCTGTAGTCAGCAAGAACAAATCCGCTTTGCTATTATGTGGGAAGAAAATGTTGCCAGATATGAAATAGCTTCCTATGTTCGTAAGCATATGCTATCATTACCTCAAGAAGTGGTTGAGATCAATATGTTTATTGACTCCTGCACTGACCAGAACTGGAGTATTAATTACTGAGTCATGTTAATTTCACTTTCATATTAATTCATATTACCATTCATATTATTAACTTCTTATTAATTTCTCTGTCATGCTCAAAAGTACATTTCCGAGGAGAAATAGTGTAGTAAGAGGGTTGTCCAGAAAGTAATGCACAGCATTTTTTATCTCAGCCGAAAATAATGTTAAGAGTGCGAAACATTACGTATATATTATTTGAAGTCTCCTGAATGAGCGCACGAAGTTTCCACTACTTCCGACAGATAACGTAGCTGCAGGACAGTTTTAAAATGGCGTCTGTAGGTGATGTACTTTACAAGCGCGTCCCATCATTGAATTTGTCACTGCAGAGAAAGAAGCTGTGGGGAACTTTCACAAACGCTTGTGCTGTCGACAGGAGAGCTAGTCGCTGGGCACGGAGGGTGAGGTCATCAGAAGGTATGTCGGCGGACAGGGAGACCATCCACGGCTGTCACACCTGACATGTTGCAGCGAGCTGATGTTGTCATTCGCGAGGATAGACGCATTACGACTCGCCAGTTGGCTCTGCATCCGTCAATCAGAAAAGGAAGTTCACACAGTGAAGCACTGGCTCCGCCACCAGGACAGATTGGTACTGACAGGGCTGGAGGAAGGCCATAGAACGCGATAGAGATTACGTGGAAAAATTGGGGGTGTAGATAAAACACCATTTTTTGTGTGTGTAAGCCTCATTATGTTCAATAAAAAATGGTTGAAGAAAAAAAATGCGGTGCATTACTTTCTGGGCAACCCTCGTAGAAAGCGTGGAAGTTATTAATCATAAGTTCCTTGAACCTGGTCACACGTACACGGAGACCGACTCCATTCACGCGACTATCGAAAATACAAAGAAGTATAAAACTGCAAACATTGGCACACCTGGGGGACTGGGCTAAATTGATTATATTAGTACTTGGGAAAGCAACGATAAATGTAGCCGAAGTTTAGCTGAACGATTTTCTTAATTACAGTGGACTTCCTTCATCGGTGCTACATTTCCCTTGAGTCCACAAGAGGCGCTTACGATAGATATTAATTCTAACAATAAGACGCACATATCTGCTGAATCATGACTTGCAGCCCATTCACACAATATCTATAGGATTATCTGGAGAGAAGGTTAAAGACCTACAGTCGTTAATGCCCATTATACATCGAAAGAGTTATGCACTTTATCAGAAGTGTCTCAGTGCTAAGGGCTGATACAGACAACAACTGTTCCGTATGGAGAATGCTTTCAAACATTGTAACGTATAGCATTATGTAATACTGTTACCCATCGTATCAATGTACAGCCATAAGTCAAATGAACAACATGCACAAATATTACCTGTGTGTATACAAATACCTGATCTTACTCTACTGCCTAAAACTTCAAAGATAAGCATATTTTGAATTAATATCATAAAAATGAATTCCTAAAATTAATTAAATACAAAAACCCAATGTCTGAGAAATTCTAATTAAGAGTGCTAGAGGACTTTCAGGTAGCACAAATAACAGCATTTATAATCACATTTATTAGTAATAACTTTGAAAAACTGCAGAATAAAGAAGTAACAGTGTTAATGGCATTGACCTATTCTATATAAATCTGAATGCTCGATCCGCAAAAATAAAATTTTTTGCCATGGGTTGTTCTTGGATTACGCCACAGAAAGAATAATTCGGTATCAAGGACAAAAGCACTGCATTGTGCAACGTGGTTGTTGGGAGAGAACCAGACAGCAGACTTATGTGAGGCAAAAAAAGCGAAAAACTAAGAACGTTTTACTGAGTGCGACTACTCAAATACTGCAAACTGAATTCCACGTTAAAATGGAAGTTTTTCCACATTCATCTGCCTGAGATGGAAACATCAATACGACCGTGTTTATTAAACGACAGTGGTGTCCAAATCAACTTTTGGGTTTGTGACTTCTTAACTGATTATAAGCTATTTTCAACAATATAGGAAAGGACAGATTGCTACTTACCGTAAAGAAGACACGTAAAGTTGCAGACAGGCACAATTAAGACACACAAAGCTCTCGGCCACAGGCTTCGTCAGCAAAGAAAGACACACACCACTCACACATACAAGCAGGCACACCTCACGCACACACGACCGCCAACTCCAGCACCCCGCGCCGGCCATGATGCTCGTCCACTATCTTTCATTTTATTTCAGTTTCTTTTAGTTCAATCATTCATCGAAATTTCCGTTTGTATAACACAGTCAAATAGACTATTCGTTATTCTTTGAATTATTAAAAACATGCCATAGAGCTACTGTCTTATTTTGTGGAAATAAAGGCATATTAAATTATGTACCTTTTTCTGTGGGTGCACTGATCTTAGGTTGTGGTCTAGGGCTAGAGAGTTTGAGTGATAATCAAGCTTGGCGTCTCTTCTTTACGCTAAGTAATAAATGATCTTTTCCTACATTGTTGATATTCCTACCTGTAGTTTCCATGTCAACTTCAATTTCCAGATTTCAGAATTTTCCAAATTATGGGGTCGTTCAGTGTCTGCTGGTAAAGGTATATAATAGTCACTTTTATACTTCGCTGATTCCTTCACTAACAATTGCCGTATTTCTGGATTCCTGCAGATGCCTTTCACTGTTATTGTCATAAATTTTTCTCACAGACTCTTTTCTCATGCACACCGTGGGACACCACTTCATTCCGTAATTTGCTCTTCTATCTCCCAAAGGGTTCCAGCAGCCCGCTTTATGATTTTTCCGTTGTCTGCGTTGTGCAAAAATGATGTAAGAAAGATTCTTACTCACGACCATAAACAATAATCATATTACACAACTTTTACACCCAACGTTTGCTGTGTTTTTCCCCTCGCCGTAATTGTATTTGTACGATATAAGTGATTCTGTTGCTCCCTAAGACGCCGTCCCTTATTTCGTTCATTTGGAATTCGAATTATTTAGCTAACAGTCTTCTCAGTACGGTCAAAAATTAATAGTATTTCTAAATTAAACGTGAAGTGTCAGCTGGAGCACCTTAAAATTATCCTTCATTTTTTATTCCAGATTCTTTTCGTTCCTCAATCATTCATCGAAATTTGCTTTTGTTGTGTAACACAGTCAAGTATTCATTGTTAAAATGGGGGAAGGGGTTAGCGAGCGTCAGTGATAATCAAAACTTCCACGGTCTCGGATTCAAACCCAGCCACTACTTTCAGTTTGAATAAACATTATCAGCAAAGAAGGCTGGAAACTTCTGCGACAAGGAGTCACCCACGTTCCGCCAACGCCCGTGACAAAAAGATTGAAGTAGGGACGGAGGTTCAGGGCCTCTTCCTCTTGCTCTAGCGGTGAGATACTGCCCCTAAAAGTGCAAGAATCAGTGATAATCTACAGCAGAAGGCAATAGAAATAACAGCATTCAATACACATTTTGTATAAGCAAAGGACATGTGGTGTGAGATTGGAAAGAATATACCTCTTCATTGGCAAAAGATTCCGAATTGGTCTGCCATTCGGATTACCGGGACGGGACAGTCAAGGTCGATGTCACAAACAGAAGACGAAAGTAGTATATGATGGCATTGAACGGGTAAGTCGGTATGTGGAGGGAGACGATAATATAACAATAAGTGGGGGATTAAAACTGTGTGCCAGACCGGTTTTATAACATGGACCTCTGCCTTTTGGGGGGGCAAGTGATCTACTGACCAAGCTATCTAAGCACAAGTCACGACCTCACAGCCTTCCTTCCACCGGTACCTCATCTCCTACTTTTCAAACGTCGCAGAAGTTCTCTTGCATGGCAAAGGTTCCAGGTTCGAGTCCTGATCTGACATAGTCCTAAAATTTCAGATGAATGCACCGTGAAAATTCATTCTTGAATAAATGGTGCATTGGAACACAGTGGTAGGAGAAAGAAATGAAGACGGTGTAACTAGAAAGTAGGGGGTTGGTAGTGGGAATGAAAGAGGAGAAAGAATGGTGGAGCTCTGCAGTAAAAATCGGCTGGTGATTGCGGATATGTTATTGAGAATTCACAAGAGCAGGGGTGTACTGGGAAGAGGCCTGGAGACATGGTCAGGCTGAGGTTCCGAAATCAGGTATCGGATTGTTAAGTGTACCCAGCAGCAGATATAGACCCAGACTACAATTTAATAATGACGAAGAGTATCCTGAAGTCTAAAAGAATCGCCCATATGAATCGATGTGGAAAGAAATGGAGTACTGAAGACTGCGAAATGATGAGAAGCTGTGTATACACTTCGATAGTAAATATCACACGAGGAAGTTCAGTTGAAGAGGAATGGACGTCTCTAATAAGGGCAGACAAACTTACGTACAAGGAAGATAACTGCGAAGAAATACTTCAATTTATCGACGAAAGAATGGAGTATAAAAATATTCAGGAAAATGTAGAAATACAACATAAGCGACTTGGGATCGAAAAAAATAGGAACTGCAGGGACGCACAGTCGAAATGGTTGCAGGAAAATGTGAAGAAATCGATAAGGACATGATAATAGGAAGGACTGTATTAGCATATGGAAAAGACTGTACAAACTTTGGTGAAATAAAAGGCGAGGGCCTCAACATTGATAGTACAATGGAAATTTCACTGTTAAACTCTAAAGAGAGAGCGGATAGGTGGTTGGAGAGAGTATATCGGAGGTCAAAATGAGGGGAGGAGATGATGTAAGTGGGCTGCTTCTGTGTTGGCAGCGCAGTGCATTGGATCTCTGACTGCGCTTTCTTTGTAAGAGACTCTATGGCTGGTTGGACTCGTTGTTGGACTCTATGGCTGGTTGGACTCGTTGGAAGTTAATCGCCAGTAGTGTCGGGCAGCTGGAGGTTAGACGCTCGCTGTATTGCAGTAGTTCGCGTAATGAAGACTTTTGTGAGGTAAGTGCTTAATGAAATGTATAGGTTATTGTCATGATTGATGCTTATTCAGGGCCATTCTTTTGTATTAAGTATTTGAAGTCAGGCTGTAATTATTTTGAGCAGTCAGATTGAGTTGCGCTAGAATATTGTGGGTCAGTGTTGACATAAGAATAAGTAAAGGAAAAGTAGGTTCCACTTGCATTCAGTGTCACTCAGCAGTTTAAGCAAATATTTTATTAAGAAGTTTCATCTTCCAGTTATTTCAGCTTAAGTAGAAATTTAATAAAGGTGTTTCAATGTCTGATGTGACTGAGCGAGAAATGACAGTCGATGCGGAAGATATAGGGGTTTCAGTGTTAGTATTAAATATAGCTCTGGAAGATTGCGTTCAGATATGGAAGAAGGAAGAGACAACATTCCTTCGGAATTTTTGAAGTCATTGAAGGAAATGGCGACCAAGTGACTATTCATGTTGATGCGTAGATTGTATGAAACTAAAGAAATTCCACCCGGCTTCCGGAGAAATATCCCTGCAACAGAAGACAGAAAGGCAGAAAGGCGAGATAAATACGAGAATTGTACAATCAGCCTAATACCTCATTTATACGTGTTACTGACAAGAATAATACACTGAAGCGCTAAAGGAACTGGCATACGCATGCGTATTCCAATACAGAGATACGTAAACTGGCAGAATACCGCGCTACCGTCGGCAACGCCTGTATAAGACAAAAAGTGTCGGGTTGTTATATCTCTTACTATTGCTGCAATGGCAGGATAACATGATTTAAGTGAGTTTGAACCAGCGATGGGAGACATCATCTCGGAGGAAGCGATGAGGTGGGTATTTTCCCGTACGATCATTTCACTAGTGTAACGCGAATATCACGAATCCTGTAAAATATCAAACCTCAACATCGCTGCGGCCGGAAAAATATCCTGCAAGAACGGAACGAACGACGACTGAAGAGAATCGTTCAAAGTGACAGAAGTGCTACCCTTCCGCAAATTACTGCAGATTTCAATGCTGGGCAGTGAACAAGTGTCAGCGTGCGAATCATTCAAGGAAACACCATGGATATGGGCCTTCGACGCCGAAGACCCACTCGTGTACCCTCGATGAGTGCACGACACAGCTTTACGCCTCGCCGGGGCCAGTCAATAGCGATATTGGACTGGAGACATGTTGCCTGATCGGACAAGTCTCATTTCAAATTCTATTCAGCGGATGGGCGTGTACGGGGTGGAGACGACCTCGTGAATCCATGGACCGTGCATGACAGCAGGGGACTGTTCAAGCTGGTGACTGTGTAATGGTGTGGGGTGTGTGCAGTCGGTGTGATATGGGACCCCTGATACGTCTAGACATGACTATGACAGGTGACACGTACGTAAACGTCCTGTCTGAGCACCTGCATCCATTCAGGTCCATTCTGCATTCCGACGGACTTGGGCAATTTCAGCAGGACAATGTGACACCCAACAAGTCCAGAATTGCTACAGAGCGGCTCCAGGAACACACTTCTGAGTTTAAACACTTCCGCTGGCCATCAAACTCCCCAGACACGAACATTATTCATCATATCTGGGATGCGTTGCAACGTGCTGCTCACGAGAGATCTCCACCCCCTCGTACTCTTACAGATTGCCGGCCGAAGTGGCCGCGCGGTTCTGGCGCTGCAGTCTGGAACCGCGAGACCGCTACGGTCGCAGGTTCGAATCCTGCCTCGGGCATGGATGTGTGTGATGTCCTTAGGTTAGTTAGGTTTAACTAGTTCTAAGTTCTAGGGGACTAATGACCTCAGCAGTTGAGTCCCATAGTGCTCAGAGCCAGCCATCTTACAGATTTATGGACAGCCCTGCAGGATTCCATCACTACTTCAGACATTAGTCGAGTCGCCGCCACGTTGTGTTGCGGCACTTGTACGTCCTCGCGGGGGCCCTGCAAGATATTAGGCTGGTGTACCAGTTTCTTCGGCTCTTCTGTGTATGTAGAGGAATTGAGTGTCAGATGATGATCAGTTCGGCCTTCGGTAAGGTAGAGGCAGGAAAGAGGCAGTTATGACGCTGCACTTGATAACAAAAGCAAGGTTTCAGAAAATACAGAACACCTTGATAGCGTTTTCGACCTAGAAAAGCTTTCTACAGCGTAAAGTTCTGCAAGGTGCCGAAATTCACAGAAAAATAGGTGTAAAGCATGAGGAGAGACAGATAACGAATAAGATAAGAACCAAGAAGGAACATTAAGAACGGGAGACCAAACACAGTATTCTCCAATATTGTTCATTTGGTACATCGAAGTATCTATGCCGGAAATAAAGTTTTATGAATGGGTTTAAAGCTGAGGGTGAAAAAATGTCAACGATTAGATTCACTGTTGTTACTATCCTCAATGAAAATGAGGAAGAACTGCAGGACATACTAAATGGAATGATCAATCTACTAAGCTTAATAATAGTAAGTGGCAGGAGTGAGATTAATGAGAAACTTAACATCAAAAATGGGCATCACGGAGTATATAAAGTTAAGGACTTCTACCCTGGAAGCAAAATAACGTATGACGGACGAAGCAAGGACGACATAAAAAGCAGATTAGAGAGTCGAAGAGGGCATTTCTGATCAAAAAACGTCTAGGTTTACTAGAAGCAAACATACACCTTAATTTGAGGAATGCATTGTGGGGAATTTAGAAAAGAAGAGATTTGAATAATGTTGACAATTACGTGGACTGAGAAAATAACAAATGTAGAAGATCTCTAGAGAATAAATGGTTCAAATGGCTCTGAGCACTATGGGACTCAACTTCTGAGGTCATTAGTCCCCTAGAACTTAGAACTAGTTAAACCTAACTAACCTAAGGACATCACACACATCCATGCCCGAGGCAGGATTCAAACCTGCGCCCGTAGCAGTCGCGCGGTTCCGGACTGAGCGCCTACAACCGCTAGACCACCGCGGCCGGCTCTAGAGGACTAGGGATAAAAGTGTGGAAAACATTGACCATAAGAATAGACAAGGCAACAAGACATTTATTAGTACATAAAGAAATTACTCCCGGCAAGCCACAGAGGGTAAAAACTGTAGGGGAAGGAAAATATTGGAATATATCCAACAATTACTTGAGTACTTCGTGAAGAGATCATCACAGAGGAAGTCGTGGCGGGCTGCATAAAACCATTCAGAAAACTGACGACTAATCTGGAGGAATTTTACTTTTCTTTGGTGTTCTGCTCAGTACTTGGTACTCAAGAAGTGGCAGACTGACTATACAGTACATCTGACGTTAACTTACCACGTGTTCTTTGAGATGTAAAGAGAGAACCATTCAGCAAATACTATCCAATATATCAAGTTTTGGACGCCTTGCTGAAAAACATGGAGTGATTACTCAATTCACAAATTTCATCAAAACTGTAAAAAAAAACCTGAAGATATGAAGAAAGTTAGCAGTTCACTCCCCTCTCTCCCCCTCAAACCACTACCACTCCAGTTTTCCTGTTACAACAGTGATTGTAGTGACGAAAGAGCAACCGACAGAGATACCATTCGAGCTAATGAACCTTCAAGCCAGACACAGAGAACTGGCCAGACAGGTAATGGTTTCACGGTTCGGATTTCCATTCGGCCGCTGTAGCATAAATGCTTGTGAGTGACGTGCCGCAGCAGAACGTGTTTCTGCGACACGCCGCGTTCAGGGTACGCAGCGATACCGACAGATGGCTCTCGCGTCTCCGCTACGGATAGTCTTGCTCAGTTACGGCCTGGCTTGGAGTGTGGGCATCTGCTATCCACAATATGAAATTTATTGTAATGAAAAAACTTTTATAACATCAGTATGTGGAAGACTCAATCTCTAAGGATTTTTTTTTATATTATACGCTTTGGTGTAACATCATTAATGAAAGGTAATAGAATGCCGTCACTAGTTTTTACATTTCTAATTTTAATACGCTCTGATCCAGTCCCAGCCTTCCTGACAGATCTAGTTGAATCCTCACCAATGTTCATTCGTGTACTCGCGCGTCTTGTAACTGATCTGCAATTTTAATAAGTCATCAGCAACGGAACATGTTGAAGCGTAATAAAATTGTATTTGTATTTCGGATTCCATTACATTTAAGTTCCTGCATCAACCGACTGAGCAATTTAGTTCTAAGGATCAGAGAAAGACATCGCCATATCAGCTACAATAAGACCACGCTTAGTAAAGTACTCATCGTTCAAACTAAAGCTCTTATCGAAGATGGCTTATTGATAACTGGGAAGTGTTGGAGGTCTAACGGTTTTGGATCACGTAGGCTGGTCACACATCCCTGAAACCTCCAATAATTGCAGTCTATATAATTAGATATTGCACATGACTATTTTCAATTTAACTTCCGTTAGGAACGCCACTCCAAAATTATTCTGAATACTCTTGATTTTCCTAAGGGTCAGTTTGGCTTTAATGTGGTAAGTGTGCTCATTATTTTAATTCGATTCCTTTCTTGTGACCGAATGGTGCTGACTGTGCAGGACGGTGCTACTCACAGCCCAGTCTACATGAATTCATTAAGTATATATTTTCTTGCAACAGTGCAGCTGACTACCTAATCGTTATCGACTATAAGACTAGCGTCCTTGCACATTTGAAAATAATGTTACGAAAATAAAATGAATAATTGGTGTTATAATATCCTTTATCTTAGAATGGGTAACATAGTTATCTTTCCAGAATCATGAATCGGCAAATACGAGGGTTGTAACTTTAATAGTGGCAACTACTTTTTTTGCAGCTCTTACAGAATAGATACGTGTTTCAAAATTTTACTGTCCTTTGAAGTAGTCACCAGCATTGTGTATAACCCGTTGCCAACGATGTGGAAGTCGTAGGATACTCCTAAGAGTGCCAGTTGTGTTGACAGTTCGAGCGCCGCGGTCTATAGCCCGGCGAATTTGTAGCAGTTCTGAAGCGAATGCCGTGAAGTGTTTCTTTCAGTTTAGAAATCGAGTTGAACTCACGACGGCTTAAGTCAGGGGAGTGCAGTAGGTGGTATAACACTTAGCAGCCCCATCAGTCAAACAAATCAGTAACAGCTTGCACTATAGGTGCTTGAGCATTTTCCTGCAAAATGATGGTCAGGTCCTGCAGAAAGTGTCATCACTTCTGTCTCTAAAGTGGTCGTAGGTTGTGTTCCAAAAATCAACAGCACAGAGACAGAAATGATGACACTTTCTACAGGACCTGACCATTATATTACAGGACAATGCTCAAGCACGTACGGTGCAAGCTGTTACTGATTTGTTTGACTGATTGAGCTGCTAAGTGCTATACCACCCACTGCACTCCCCTGACTTAAGCCCTAGTGAGTTCAACTCGATTTCTAAACTGAAGGAAACACTTCGCGGCATTCGCTTCAGAACTGCTACAAATTTGTCGGGCAATAGACCACGGGGTTGAACTGTCAACACAATTGCCACTGTTGAGTATCCTAAGATATCTACATCGCTGGCAGCAGGTTATACACAATGCTGGTGACTACTTTGAAGATCAGTAAAACTTTGAAACACGTATCTATTTTGTACGAGCTGCAAAAAAAGTAGTTGCCACTATTAAAGTTCCAACCCTCGTATATGAAAGATGTATTCTGTACAGATTTATATGTATGTGATGTTTTATGACTAACATCCACAACTGAATGTCAAAATTATGACCCATAATATAATGAAAAGAAGCTCTCTGCTAATATTGTGTGGCACAAAGAAGACAAAATTGTTAAGGCTTTCGTGGTCACTTGTTGACAAACTGCCTTTCGGCTTCTGTCTCGGGTTCGTCGGCCAACAATGGAGGGTGAAGATTTGACAATGCTTGTGCTGGCGAAACGTTAGAAAAATCATCAAACAAACTTCAGCCGAACCTGAGAAGTAAACAGCAGTTTGACAGTATGGATGGCGGTAATCTCGAAATTTGTTACTAGAACTGAAACGGACGGATCACCCAGTTTTGCCAATAATGTAAATATCCAGTATCATATATACACTGATGATAGTTAAAAGAATACAGACAAGATTGCTGGACGCTGATCATCAGACTGACATAATTAGTTACATAAAATCTTAGAAGTAGAAACATATCTAGTATCTGAAAATGGCTCGCTAGCTTTTACCGAGTCGCCTTGCTTTCTCGATCAGTATACAAACTTTGGGAGAGACGACTACTACAAAACTGATCCACTTGGTAAGCAAGGTTTTTGAGTCAGGAGAAGCCCATCATACTTCAGTAAAAATGCAATAATTACAATTACAAAGAAGGCAGGTGCTGACAGGTGTGGGTATTCCTGAACTCTCAGATTAATAAATCATATTTGCAAACTACTGCAGTTCCAAGCCGGCCGGAGTGGCCGAGCGGTTCTAGGCGCTACAGTCTGGAACCGCGCGACCGCTACTGTCGCAGGTTCGAATCCTGCCTCTGGCATGGATGTGTGTGATGTCCTTAGGTTAGTTAGGTTTAAGTAGTTCTAAGTTCTAGGGGACTGATGACCTCAGCAGTTAAGTCCCATAGTGCTCAGAGCCATTTGAACCATTTTGCAGTTACAAGAGTCAGAGGAAATGTAAAGAAAGCAGTAATTGAAAAGGTAGTGAGACAGGGTTGTAGCCCCAATTTCTTCGATTTGTACTTTACGTAAGCAGTAAAGGTAAACAATAAGTTATCTGGAAACAGAATTACAGTCCACGGAGAAAAAATAAAAACTTTGGGACTGCCTGACGACATTGAAATTGTCACAAATGGCAAATGACGTGGAGATTAGTTGAAATAAATGTTTAATGTGTTCAAATGTGTGTGAAATCTTTTGGACTTAACTGCTAAGGTCATCAGTCCCTAAGCTTACACACTGCTTAACCTAAATTATCCTAAGGACAAACACACACACCCATGCCCGAGGGAGGACTCGAATCTCCGCCGGGACCAGCCGCACAGTACATGACTGCAGCACCTTAGACCGCTCGGCTAATCACACGCGGCAAATGTTTAATGTCATGAAAAAAGGTTGTAAGCGAACCTCAACGAAAGTGAGACTATGCTAATTGAACGTAATTGCACAAGTAATACTGAGGGGATTATATTAGGAAAGAGAAAATAACGCACACAGACGTTTGGGGACTTAAATTGAGTCTACTTTGAAGGCGACCGCACGTTCTGAACATATTCGAATTTGCAGTGTCAGTCCAGGTTTTTTTTTTTCTTTTCTGTGTCTGTGTCAGTCGTCATAAAAGATGGGGGTTGGGTTGTTAGGGGGATGAGACCAATCAGCGAGGTCATCGATCTCATCGGATTAGGGAAGAACGGGGAAGGAAGTCGGCCGTGCCCTTTCAGAGGAACCATCCCGGCATTTTCCTGGAGCGATTTAGGGAAAACACGGAGAATCTAAATCAGGATGGCCAAACGCGGTATTGAACCGTCATCCTCCCCAATGAATAAAAGATGTCTTTCGGCACTGAATAAAAGCACCTCTTTCGCTAACCGGTCACTGACTGCAACCGATTCTACAGAATCTGATGAAACTTTCGGCCAAAGAACACAGCTCTCGGCCATTATACAGGGTGAACATTAATAAAATCGACGGATTCCTGACTGGAAATGGAGGGAAAGAAGGTCCTATGAACATGTGTCCGGAAGTGAACGGTGTGCGTGCAACGACAGCAAACTGTCCTGGAACACAGTACAGAGCTGCAATGCATTCATGTTACAACCCATGTTAAAAGTAGCCCCCCTGGGATTGCAGGTGATGGGGATAGTAGCGGTTGTCATGAAGGCTACACGTAACTGTACTTTGGCTTATATCATGTTAGCGGGCTACTTGCCAGGAAATTGTACTACGGTTCGTCTCATTGTCAGTATCGTGTAAAAACCCGGTCCTCCAAACCTGGTGTAAGAACAGTGCAGCGCCTCCCTGTACGTACGTCTGTGTGGAAGGCCTCATGATCACACAGACGCCCAATTGGTGCCATACACTGCTGCAACGATGCATTTCCGAAACGTGTTCATAGGTCATTTTTTTCTTCCATTTCCATTTAGAAATCGGTCCTTTCAGTTTGTCGGTTTTATTAATGTTCAAACCGCATAGTAGTGGTCCATTTCAGTGGGCGTTTGGCCAACAGACAGTCTTTCTTCAATCGAATGCTTAGTAAAATGGAAAGCTTTATAAAATGGGCCACCACAGTTTGTCTTATACTATTGCAAAGAAAAGTATTTAAATTATGTACATTATAAGGAAAAGTGTCTACATTATATACCAGTTCAGTTCTTTCTGGTTCGAACGATACGAAACAACATACATTACATTCAATTATCTCTTATAAATATCGTTTATCCACGTGCAGATTATCCGCTTTACGGATTGTTCGCGGTCTGTTTCTCCCACTGCACTTCGTTTCACAGTAATGTAAGATAATTTGAAATTGCATTATACTATATTGGATTTCGGCACCGAATTCCCTCGTGTACTATGGTGATTACAGTAAAGTTTATTATAAACATTAGTAAATGATTTTCAGCAAGATATTGTAATTTTTTTTGAGCAATCGTATTACCTTACTGTGTAGTTTAATTATGGGTTATCACGGAATACGATTGTTCACGGTTTTCAAGTCACCAATTAATGCGAGTAGTCTAGAGTTTACTGTAAATAATTAATAGCATGCTTTCGCACATTAAAGAAATAATTAACAACTAGAATCCATGACTGATTCATGATGAAAGTGTTATGCTGGATTCACTGACTGTGTTCACGTGCAGGGCACGATGATCTGAACCTGGTGTGCACTAAAACTATGTTATAACTTAATACTGGATTGATGTTGGCTGTGTAGTGTTCAAGACCGACCGTTAACAGTGCAAAGGTGCAATCTGATACGATGTCTGTAGCGATCGCGCTTAGCACTTATGGTTAAACTTTCTATCTCACATTAAAAAGCTAACTTCCATATTATTGGAGGTCTCGAAGATAACCAGTATTTCAGTAGAAGCGCTATTACTGCTTGGTGATTTTGGTGTACTCAGATAAAGTAGGTAAAACATCGAGGGCTAGTAGAAATCCTTGGGTAACAGAAGAAATATTGAATTTCATTGATTAAAGGAGAAAATATAAAAATGCAGTAAATGAAGCAGGCAAAAAGGAATACAAACGTCTCAAAAATGAGATCGACAGGAAGTGCAAAATGGCTAAGCAGGGATGGCTAGAGGACAAATGTAAGGATGTAGAGTCTTATCTCGCTAGGGGTAAGATAGATACTGCCTACAGGAAAATTAAAGAGACCTTTGGAGAAAACAGAACCACCTGTATGAATATGAAGAGCTCAGATGGAAACCCAGTTCTAAGCAAAGAAAGGTGGAACGAGTATATAGTGGGTCTATACAAGGGCGATGTACTTGAGGACAATATTATGGAAATGGAAGAGGATGTAGATGAAGATGAAGATGAAATGGGAGATATGATACTGCGTGAAGAGTTTGACAGAGCACAGAAAGACCTGAGACGAAACAAGGCTCCGGGAGTAGACAACATTCCAGTAGAACTACTGACAGCCTTGGGAGAGCCAGTCCTGACAAAACTCTACCACCTGGTGAGCAAGATGTATGAGACAGGCGAAATACCCTCAGACTTTAAGAAGAATATAATAATTCCAAACCCAAAGAAAGCAGGTGTTAACAGATGCGAAAATTACCGAACTATCAGTTTAATAAGTCACAGCTGCAAAATACTAACGCGAGTGCTTTACAGACCAATGGAAAAACTGATAGAAGCCAACCTCGTGGAAGATCAGTTTGGATTCCGTAGAAATGTTGGAACGCGTGAGACAATACTGACCTTACGACTTATCTTAGAAGATAGATTAAGGAAAGACAAACCTACGTTTCTAGCATTTGTAGACTTAGAGAAAGCTTTTGACAACGTTGATTGGAATACGCTCTTTCAAATTCTGAAGGTGGCAGGGGTAAAATACAGGGAGCGAAAGGCTATTTACAATTTGTACAGAAAGCAGATGGCAGTTATAAGAGTCGAGGGGTATGAAAGGCAAGCAGTCGTTGGGAAGGGAGTGAGACAGGGTTGTAGCCTATCCCCGATGTTATTCAATCTGTATATTGTGCAAGCAATAAAGGAAATAAAGGAAAAGTTCGGTGTATGTATTCAAATCCATGGAAAAGAAATAAAACTTTGAGGTTCGCCGATGACATTGTAATTCTGTCAGAGACCACAAAGAACTTGGAAGAGCAGTTGAACGGAATGGACAGTGTCTTGAAAGGAGGATATAAGACGAACATCAACAAAAGCAAAACGAGGATAATGTAATGTAGTCGAGTTAACTCGGGTGATGCTGAGGGAATTAGATTAGGAAATGAGACAAAGTAGTAAAGGAGTTTTGCTACTTGGGGAGCAAAATAACTGATGATGGTCGAAGTAGAGCGGACATAATATGTAGACTGGCAATGGCAAGGAAATAGTTTCTGAAGAAGAGAAATTTGTTAACATCGAGCATTGATTTAAGTGTCAGGAAGTCGTTTCTGAAAGTATTTGTATGGAGTGTAGCCATGTATGGATGTGAAACATGGACGATAAATAGTTTGGACAAGAAGAGAATAGAAGCTTTCGAAATGTGGTGCTACAGAAGAATGCTGGAGAGTATTTAATAGAGTTGGTGAAAAGAGAAAGCTGTGGCACAACTTGACTCTAAGAAGGGATTGGCTGGTAGGAAATCTTCTGAGGCATCAAGGGATCACCAATTTAGTACTGGAGGGCAGCGTGGAGGGTAAAAATCGTAGAGTGAGTCCAAGAGATGAATACACTAAGAAGATTCAGAAGGATGTAGGTTGCAGTAGTTACTCAGAGATGAAGAAGCTTGCACAGGATAGAGTAGCATGGAGAGCTGCATCAAACCAGTCTCAGGACTGAAGACCACCACCACCACAACAACAACAACAGAAGATTAGTTCTACGAAGAGCGGTTTTATTACAGTTGAGTCTCTAATATTTGAGTATTCTTTGACTTTCAAAAGTAACAGTTCTTAGCACTGGCCAAGCACCCTGTTCCTTGCTGTCCCTGTAACGAGCTTGGAACTGCCCGCCTTGTTCCTGCGCTGACCAGTCCTTTGCACCACCTCGCTAACTGACGGCCCGGGGCTGCTCGAGCTGATGGCCGGAGCGTCGTCACCGTAGCCAAATAGTACTTTCGCATTCTCAAGATTTAAAAGCATTAACTTAGCTGGCTGGGCTGTCTTCAGCAATTATGTCATGTTACAACATGTGAAATGCTATATTTGTTTGCAGTATAACAAGAGAATAGTGACTGATTTGTAGTCATTTTAAGGCACCACGTTTTCAATAAGAAAACCCTGCTTAGTACGAAATGTTTTCCAGCTGACGCCGCTGGCCCTGTCTTTACTGTCGACGGAAGTCACGTCCCATTTATTCTTATATACGTTCGATTGGCGACAGTCTTGGCTACCTTGTAAGCCAAGGCAGCGTGTTTACTACCCAAAGGCGAAATCTTACGAAGGCGTGGTAAAGAATGATTAAATTATCTGGATAAAAATTAAAGGTTTTACGCTATGAAACTGACGCTAACGTTAATGGCTTTTATTTCAAGGCGGGACTGTTTTAAGAAAATATACGTCAATAATGTTATTAAATTATTTTACTGCAATAATTTCAGTAGGTTTCTACAGCATTTGTAGCTTGTTTCGTTTCTTGAATAGGGTTCACTGATAAGCAATAATTTGGAAGCAACTTGACAAAGTACGATCACTCTTCGCCATTCCCCGGCCCTGCGTCTACTGGAAAAATGAATAGTGAATTTTATGAAATATGCGCTGTAATATAATGCAAAGAGGCATAACAGAAAAGTTTGTATTCTAAGACGCTTCATTTAAAAGTTTCCTTATTTGATTAGTTTTTCCGTCGAAAGGAATTGTATCCATCATTGGCTCCTAGAGATATTAGAAAAATGTTGGAACAGACAGTGTGTTGACACTCCAGCACAGATCCTTTTATTTCTTAATCCGTATTATTATTTTCTCATTAGCAATCTGGTTATTTTACGAATGAACACTGCAGTACAATTGAACACTTATTAATGAATCACTCTATCGCTAAATCACTATATTGTTGCTGTAACTGCTTCGGAAAACCTCAAAGTGTAATAATAAACTTTTGTTTTGGCTGCGGGTATAAAGAGTAACAGTATCATCCACTTGCAACACACGCACGTGCATTAACAGTATCGAGTCAGACTATCCTCTTGGCCTTTTTACATAACAAACATCACAATAAATTACGGTGCCTATCAGCTTACTTACGTGTGATTTATGATAGGAATCTAGCTTTAGGGACGTTACTAACAAATTCGTAGTAGTATTACAGAAGCCGGAATTCCTTACGGTCTGACAGGCTACTTACCAATCCGGACTGTAACGGCATGAGATCAGTAGAAATACTGACTTGATGAGTGGGGAGATAAGCCGCCCACGCCCACCCCCTCTGAAATCAGTACGTGCCATTATTTCTTCAAGGTCCTCCAAACTTTTGTATCTATATTTGTATCTGAGTTACATCCACGTACGCTAACGAACCAAAACATCACGAACGATGATCTCCTTACGAGACTGAATGCCACCTCGTGGTAATCTACATCTATAATCTGCAAACCACCGTGAAATGCATGGCAGAGGGTACATCCAACAGTACCAGTTATTAGGGGTTTTTCCTGTTCCATTTACGTATGAAGCGTGAGAGCAATGAATGTTTGAATGCCTCCGTGAGTGCAGTAATTATTTTAATCCTGTCCTCACGATCAGTATGTGAGCGATACGGAGGGGACTAGTATATTCCTAGAATATTCCTAGTATATTCCTAGAATAAAGCCTGTTTGTGGAGCTTTATTATATTGATTTTCTCGGGGTAGTTTACGCCTATCTTTAAGAGTCTTCCAGTTCATTTACTTCAGTATCTCCGCGGCATTAAACAAACCTGCGGCCACTCGTGCTGCTCTTCTCTGTATACGTTCAATATCCCCAGTTAGTCGTATCTGGTACAGGTCCCACACAACTGAGCAATATTCTAGAACCGGTCGCACGCGTGATGAATAAACAATCTCCTTTGTAGACTGAATGCATTTTCCCACACATCTGCAAATAAACCGAAGCCTGCCACCTGATTTACCTACAACTGAACCTATGTGATTGTTTCATTTCATATCCCCACAAAATGTGACACCCAGGTATTTGTATGAGATGACCGATTCCAACAGTGACTCTATGACGTTATAGTCATAGGATACTAAGTTCTTTTTGGTTTTGTGAAGTATACTGTTTTGTATTTCTCAACATTTAAAGAAAGTTGCCAATCTTTGCAGTACTTTGAAATCTTGTCGAGGTCTGACTCAATATTTACGCAGCTTCTTCCAGACAGTATTTCATTATATTGCAGATAACTGCAACATTACTAAAAAATCTTATGGTTGTCTTGTGGGCAAGTGAGACGGTAAATTAAGTACATAAGCAGAGCAGAGACGAATTGGGATCATTCTAAGAGGGTGTGCTGAAAATTATGCCTCCAAATTTTTTTGTTCTCTTTTCAGTATCTATTGAGTTATTACATTGTCATGCATATAACTCGGTCGACTCTTTTCCACTTCGCTGATTCAAGTTGCAACCCTTTTCTGCTGGAGGACTCCGGATTACAACGCGAAACATGGCGGTGTGTACCGTAACTACGTCGGTGCTTGAGAAACAGTGTGCTGTAATCGGGTTTAAATTCGAAGAGTTCATCCACATACGTAGCATCCTCTCCTTCAGAATGACAGTGCCAGACTACACACGAGCGCTGCGCTATTGCAACAATCCGACGCCGTGGTTTCACTGTTGTTGTTGTGATCTTCAGTCCTGAGACTGGTTTGATGCAGCTCTCCATGCCATTCTATCCTGTGCTAGCTGCTTCATCTCCCAGTACTACTGCAGCCTACATCCTTCTGAATCTGCTTAGTGTATTCGTCTCTTGGTCTCACTCTACGATTTTTACCCTCCACGCTGCACTCCAATACTAAATTGGTGATCTTTTGATGCCTCGGAACATGTCCTACCAACCGATCCCTTCTTCTGGTCAAGTTGTGCCACAAACTCCTCTTCTCCCCAATTCTATTCAATACCTCCTCATTAATTATGTGATATACCCACCTAATCTTCAGCATTCTTCTGTAGCACCACATTTCGAAAGCTTCTATTCTCTTCTTGTCTAAACTATCTATCGTCCTTGTTTCACTTCCATACATGGCTACACTCGATAAAAATACTCTCAGAAACGACTTCTTGACACTTAAATCTAAACTCGATGTTAACAAATTTCTCTTCTTCAGAAACTCTTTCCTTGCCATTGCCAGTCTACATATTATATCTTCTCTACTTCGACCATCATCAGTTATTTTGCTCCCCAAGTAGCAAAACTCCTTTACTACTTTGTCTCATTTCCTAATCTAATTCCCTCAGCATCACCCGAGTTAACTCGACTACATTACATTATCCTCGTTTTGCTTTTGTTGATGTTCATCTTATATCCTCCTTTCAACACACTATCCATTCCGTTCAACTGCTCTTCTAAGTCCTTTGCTGTCTCTGACAGAATTATAATGTCATCGGCGAACCTCAAAGTTTTATTTCTTTTCCATGGATTTGAATACATACACCGAACTTTTCCTTTATTTCCTTTATTGCTTGCACAATATACAGATTGAATAACATCGGGGATAGGCTACAACCCTGTCTCACTCCCTTCCCAACGACTGCTTGCCTTTCATACCCCTCGACTCTTATAACTGCCATCTGCTTTCTGTACAAATTGTAAATAGCCTTTCGCTCCCTGTATTTTACCCCTGCCACCTTCAGAATTTGAAAGAGAGTATTCCAATCAACGTTGTCAAAAGCTTTCTCTAAGTCTACAAATGCTAGAAACGTAGGTTTGTCTTTCCTTAATCTATCTTCTAAGAAAAGTCGTACGGTCAGTATTGCCATTCCAGTATGTTCCAACATTTCTATGGAATCCAAACTGATCTTTCCCGAGGTCGGCTTCTACCAGTTTTTCCATTCGTTTGTAAAGAATTCGCGTTAGTATTTTGCAGCTGTGACTTATTAAACTGATAGTTCGGTAATTTTCACTTCTGTCAACACCTGCTTTCTTTGGGTTTGGAATTATTATATTCTTCTTAAAGTCTGAGGGTATTTCGCCTGTCTCATACATCTTGCTCACCAGATGGTAGTGTTTTGTCAGGACTGGCTCTCTCCCAAGGCTGTCAGTAGTTCTACAGGAATGTTGTCTACTCCCGGGACCTTCTTTCGACTTAGGTCTTTCAGTGCTCTGTCAAACTCTTCACGCAGTATATTATCTCCCATTTCATCTTCATTCTTCATCTACATCCTCTTCCATTTCCATAATATTGTCCTCAAGTACTTCGCCCTTGTATAAACCCTCTATATACTCCTTCCACCTTTCTGCCTTCCCTTCTTTGCTTAGAACTGGGTTGCCATCTGAGCTCTTGATATTCATACAAGTGGTTCTCTTCTCTCCAAAGGTCTCTTTAAGTTTCCTGTAGGCAGTATCTATCTTACCCCTAGTGAGATAAGCCTCTACATCCTTACATTTGTCCTGTAGCCATACCTGTTTAGCCGTTTTGCACTTCCTGTCGATATCATTTTTGAGACGTTTGTATTCCTTTTTTCCTGCTTCATTTACTGCATTTTTATATTTTCTCCTTTCATCAATTAAATTCAATATTTCTTCTGTTACCCAAGGGTTTCTACCAGCCCTCGTCTTTTTACCTATTTGATCCTCCGCTGCCTTCACTATTTCATCCCTCAATGCTACCCATTCCTCTTCTTCTGTATTTCTTTCCCCCATTCCTGTCAATTGTTCCCTTATGCTCGCCCTGAAACTCTGTACAACCTCTGGTTCTTTCAGTTTATCCAGGTCCCATCTCCTTAAATTCCCACCTTTTTGCAGTTTCTTCAGTTTTAATCTACAGTTCATAACCAATAGATTGTGGTCAGAGTCCACATCTGCCCCTGGAAATGTCTTACAATTTAAAACCTGGTTGCTAAATCTCTGTCTTACGATTATATAATCTATCTGATACCTTTTAGTATCTCCAGGGTTCTTCCATGTATACAACCTTCTTTCATGATTCTTGAACCAAGTGTTAGCTACGATTAAGTTGTGCTCTGCACAAAATTCTACCAGGCGGCTTCCTCTTTCATTTCTGTCCCCCAATCCATATTCACCTATGTTTCCTTCTCTCCCTTTTCCTAGTCTCAAATTCCAGTCACCCATGACTATTAAATTTTCGTCTCCCTTCACTACCTGAATAATTTCTTTTATCTCATCATACATCTCATCAATTTCTTCATTATCTGCAGAGCTTGTTGGCATATAAACTTGTACTACTGTAGTAGGGGTGGGCTTCGTGTCTATCTTGGCCACAATAATGCGTTCACTATGCTGTTTGCAGTAGCTTACCCGTACTCCTATTTTTTTATTCATTATTAAACATACTCCTGCATTACCCCTATTTGATTTTGTATTTATAACCCTGTATTCACCTGACCAAAAGTCTTGTTCCTCCTGCCACCGAACTTCACTAATTCCCACAATATCTAACTTTAACCTATCCATTTCCCTTTTTAAATTTTCTAACCTACCTGCCCGATTAAGGGATCTGACATTCCGCGCTCCGATCTGTAGAACACCAGTTTTCTTTCTCCTGATAACGACGTCCTCTTGAGTAGTCCCCGCCCGGAGATCCGAATGGGGGACTATTTTACCTCCGGAATATTTTACCCAAGAGGGCGCCATCATTTAATCATACAGTAAAGCTGCATGTCCTCGGGAAAAATTACGGCTGTAATTTCCCCTTGCTTTCAGCCGTTCGCAGTACCAGCACAGCAAGGCCGTTTTGGTTAATGTTACAAGGCCAGATCAGTCAATCATCCAGACTGTTGTCCCTGCAACTACTGAAAAGGCTGCTGCCCCTCTTCAGGAACCACACGTTTGTCTGGCCTCTCAACAGATACCCATCCGTTGTGGTTGCACCTACGGTACGGCTATCTGTATCGTTGAGGCACGCAAGCCTCCCCACCAACGGCAAGATCCATGGTTCATGGGGGGTTTTGAAAAGTATATAAAGAAAATCGTGACTGGTAGCAGAAGAATTATTTACTCGTACAAACAAACCTATTATTACGTGCCCTTTCCTGCAATGCAGCTACTCGTGCATCGTTTGCCACCTTGTGAATTCTCACTCTCTACAACAGTGAAAGACTCATGCGTCTAAGTAGCGGAAGAAAGTGACAAATTTATGATAAAAATGGAGTATATTCTTCAGGCGTGTTGGCCTCTAACACAGTTTCACAAACACGACTGCTACAGTGCTGCACAGAATCCACTATGTTGGTAGACGTATGGTTATGCTCCTGCGTGTGACGCTTACGCCACTTTTGCAACCCCCCGTCTGGTTCAGATTTTTAATAAATCTTGTCACAATTAGGCTAATACCAGTTGAGCTCTAATGAGGATTACGCTCCTTTCGCCACGCAGGCCATCCCTATACAGAGCCAGGATCTTTTCTAGAGGAACGATACGAAGCTACGCGGTCCAGCTCCAAAAGTCCCACAACCCAAAAAAGCAGCGACCGTAACAAACAGGTTATCATAGATCGCTGCTTCCCCACAAACGAGAAGTACAGTAGCGGGAGAAAGCGGAGCAGCTGACTTAGCAAGTCCGACGCTATTCGCACAGAATAAACTTTGGTAAGTTAATTTACGTTCGTCGAGGCCTCTGTCATTGTCACAGGCAAAACCAAAGTTTAACTCACAATAATGAGACTGCACACCTACTTGTCAGTTAGTTCGTACACTGTGACTGGGTCCGAGCAAAACGCGACACTTATTTCCGAGATTTGCATTGACGCTGACACCCATCCATCCCGTTGGCCTCCACAACTCAAGTGCCCGACAATGGCGGTCCTGCCTCACTTCCCCTCACTACGCCGCTGTGATTTCACCCTCGACTTTTTGTGAAAATAAACGTGCTTGTACTTAAATCGTCGTTCCTGGCTCCTTAGCCTAATTATGGAGTTACGGCTTTATATGATTTTTGCCACTGCTTTTTGTTTTAAGTTAGCTATCTAGCGACGGAACTGTTTTGTCATTGCCGGAGAGCGCTGGTCGGATAGATCCATCCAACCCACCGTGGAGAGGTGTCTACATATGGACTGCGTTTTATGTCTTGTCCACCCGCCTCTTCCGTGGCCGTGTTCATCGCCTCCTTCCTTGTGCACCTCACAGCGCTCTGTGCCAACCCCCGAATCGGCTGACTCCTTAATCGCTCAGCACTGTCAGCCACGCTATCCGCGCCGGTTCGCCTCACGCCCAAAAGCAAACTAAATTCTGAAGGTTGGGTTGTTTAGGGGAAGAGACCAAACAGCTAGGTCATCGGTCTCATTGGATTAGGGAAGGACGGGGAAGGAATTCCGCCGTGCCCTTTGAAAGGAACTATCCCGGCATTTGCCTGGAGCGATTTAGGGAAATCACGGAAAACTTAAATCAGGATGACCGGACGCGGGATTGAACCGTCGTCCTCCCGAATGCGGGTCCAGTGTGACTAAATTCTGATTCGGGCCTCTTAATTAACATCACTGTAAGTTCTGTTTCGTTGCTTGGACAGCGACCCGATTTGCTTCTCCAATAAGCGATTACTCTTATTTACACATGTTACAGATTAAAAATGGTACTAAGCTACAGCGTCGTACTCATCACATTGCCATGTCTCAAGGTGTTATATCTCATATAAAATAAAGATGATACGTTTATCACAAGAAAACCACAGATCATCACCGTTTGAGAAGACATTCACAATGTTGTATTTAATATGTAAACATGAGAAAGATTACAGGTAGGCGAAGTAATATGGATGAATCCCAGGGCATCGATAACTGATTAACAATAAAATTTGGTGCCTTAGTTCGTTTAGTTTTAGGATAGTAATTAGAGATAAAATGCGTAAGTCCCACTCAGAGTAAGAGGTCAATACATAACGAAACATGCACAATGCTAAAAATAAGTGGTCTGAAATTTATAAGGTTATGCTTTCGCTGCTTTCTACATTTAAACTAAATTTCTAAACTGGTCAATAGGTCAAAGTAAACCGTATTAATATCGCCTGTGATGAGTATAAGTACTACAGAACTGTGATTCTTGAACAAACAAATCGTGCCATTGAAGCTGTATGCCGTAAGAAGTGTTACGTGCATTATTTAAGATAGCTATATATCCAGTGATGTAGTTACGGTAATTGGCACCTAGGGCTTACTTCGACTTTGCCGCACCCCTCCCTCGCCAATCCAGCTAACATGACACAAAATTTTGTTTAGTCCTCATCCTCTTCCTGTTTATTCGTTATTTGATACCAACGTGACTTTACTTTTTTGGTGATACAATTCAGAACTAAGTCACATTGCTTGAAGCACAAACACGATTCGTTTTTCATCGTTTAATATCGAGTAGAAGACAAGCACGCGCAACAAAAAGTGACTGGTACTTATCTCTGAAGTATTGCGCCCACCATTTTCCATTTTCGTCTGACGCATTAATATGTGAGATCTAAGTAGCAACTAACATGTAGATGGTAGCGTGATTTAACTTCCATCGTGCGCAGTCCGTGTAACTGAATGGACACACCTGTTCAGTGATCAACCGAAACTTACCCTAACACTGAGGTAAGAAAAATTAAAATGTCTTTTACAGATTTAATATAGATCAGAAACTGAAGAAAATTACCAGCAATTAGTTACTTTGTTTCATTTTTTCAAACCATCGGTCACTGTCAGACTCTATATACTGATTTCTAAGCTATTACGTAAGCGATTTTTTCTCCACCTTCCATTGACGTGTCGTGGGTGGGAAAAGTACGCGCTGCTCTTAGTCTAATGTAATCTTCATGGTTTCTGGGGACGCGAGTAATAGATGACTGAAGACAATATTCCTCACTGCGAACCGGTTCTTCGAATTTTGAATTAATTCCCCAGAGAATATAAATAGGCAGTCTTTCTCAGTGCGTCTGACAGTTGCGATCTATTAGCATCTGTTACACACTTCCGAGAAGCAAACAGGGCTTTAACTGTCTTTGCATATGCTTAGCATACTATATTAGTCTTTACGTAGTATTGATCCCACGCGTTTCTACAGTGCTCCGGTATAGGCGGTAATATTTCGTAATCCATCCCTTTCCCAGACAAACAGAAGTACCATAGTGGCATACGGATCAATCGAGATCCGAAAGTTTCTGCATTTACAGCTGAACCTATGTGTTGTTACCAACATATATTAATTTAATATAAGTGACGTCACTAGTTACCGGCGTACTCACAGACTTCAGAATGTTTACGTTTCGTGAAGTACACCATTAAACATTAACCTGCATCAAAAAATAGTTACCAGTTTTTGCAACAAGTTGATGTTTTCAGGGACTAAACGGATGTTGAGTGCTATCCGACGCTAATATAAGTTACTGTAGATAACAGCATTGTTTTGGAAAAATGTGAAACGACAGCAAGTACGAGGGCTGATCCGAATGTTTTTAGCAGCTCTTAAACCGTAAGTTTGATGACAGTGGGATTATTTCTGTTTGAAAGACCTTGTTCCCAGACCTTGGAGCGCGCGCGCGTCGATTTCGCCACCACTGAATTTCAAACTGGGCTCCGAACCGTGAGTGAAGACGCAGGCAGTGCTGCGAATGACACAGTTCAAGGTGGATCTGTCACGCCGTGATTTTCGTACAACGATTTGCTATCACAGAAGAACAGGAAAGTGCAACTCTTCTCTGATACGTGATTTTGATGAGCCTGCCCCATTTAGGGCCACCGTCGGAAATTGATTTCGTGAATTTTCAAGGGTCGAGAGGCTCTTGAAGATGAACCTCGTCCCGGTTGCCCAGTGATCCAAGGAAACATTGATCTGTGAGCAAAATCATCGAAAATAATCCTTATATCACATTTTCCGACATGTAAGGGTCCCTAAAAATTGCATCGACTGCAGCGCAGACCATCATTCACGATCATTTCAGCCTAAGATGTTCCCGTTGGCTACCACATTCCTGACAGAACGCCACAAACACATAATAATGGTTTGGTGTCAGTTTAAGCTTGAAAAATTCGACAATGGGCAATGCAAAGACACAATATCGTCATAGGTGACGTAATATGGGTACACCATTATGACCCAAAACGGAGGAGCAGTCTTTGGTATCATGCTATTTAGATGATGAACCAGCCAGAAAGTTCTATGAAGTAGTAGCTCTGGAAAGAAGATAGTGGACACCTTCTGTACCAAGGTTGGCCACCCCTCTGTGACGTTGTGTACATGTAGCGTAGTCAATGCTAAGTGGTTTGTGACTCAATGTCTGCTGAAAGTAATCGCCTCATGGAGGGCACATTACCCAAGGTCAAAGAGTGGCCACCTTCTTTTGCATCACAATAATACCTCAACACACAAGACTGCCAGAACAGTAGACTTCTTGGTGAAGGAAAAATTAAAGTTCTACTGCACATCTAGCCTGGTTCCGTGTGACTTCTTTCTGTTCCCAGTGACGAAGGAAAGAAATTGTGTGCAGCGTTTTTCATCCGATAAAGAGTCTGACACAGCATGCAACACTTACCTAAGTGACTTTGAGACAGGACGAGTCGTCACTCTCTCACCATTCTTCATATTCAAGGGTATTGATGGCAGCATGTACGTTGTTAATGCATGTGTCATCATTATGGCGGCTCTCCTTAAATAGTATTTTTCCGAAGTTGAGAACAAGCAGGCAGTTTGGCTATTTAACAGTAAATCTTGCAGTGGATGTCTGGGTCCTGTAAGCCACGTGTAGCTATTAGGGACAGGGCCATCTTGAAGCACTTACGGTGGATAGAACGCTGGTCCCAAGAATTTCTCGCACTGGTGTGCAGACAATGCATTCAGTCGAAGAGGCGAAACAACAGCCTACCTACACCTACCTATTAGGTGCCTCTTGCCACAGCAGGAGCAGGGGGTGCGAGAGAAATCTTGGTCGCCAGGCCAACGCGTTAAGACAGAGCCGTAAACACTCTTTGTGAACAAGGATGGCGGCCATAAAAATTCGCGAGTTTCCATATTCACCATGGACCGGACGCTATTGAGGAAACTGTCAGGTGGTGTCATCCATCTGTCTGCAGTGTGTTTCGGGAATCCTCAGGCCTTCAAAACAATTTTAGAAGGAATACATCATTTGTGGCAGCTCTAAAATGATCTATGTAGGGACACAAAAGCAGTTCTTACGCCTGAGCCCCTGGTCGGATGCGTGATAACGCTCAGACTGTCCAGATAATGATCTCCACGATAAGTGTGTAGTTGACTTTAGAGTTTTACGGGAAATCAAAACATGCATCCTAAAGTGACCGTGAAAGAAAAAAAAGAGAGAAAAAAAAAGCGAGAAGCACAATGTCTCGTCCTCTCTGCGCGCAAATGTGTGACTCAGGGATTGGCCGATGAGTAGAGGAGATGAGTTAGAGGGGAAACATGGAGCTCGTGGAGTCTTGTGATTGGAACGAAGCCCCTGTGGGGGTGGTTGTGGGAGTGCTTTGGTGCAGTTTACTGAGGTTTGGTGGAAAGTGAGGAGAGAAGAAACTAGGTCTTCCGATTCAGACTCTGGTCTGATTTCGGTCCTTTTTGACTCCGGTCTGGAGAGGATCCAGGTCTTAACTTTTGTTATGAGCGGGTTGCACTGGGGTCACATGTCCTGAGTATAATGTCGCACTATCACTTGTCTTGACTGGGAAGCCTGCGGCGAGAGCTGAACCGACAGTTTAGACCTCAGTCATCTTGGACATCTCGCTATACCGAGGGCAATATTGTTCGTGTCAGGTCTGCCACGTTGACGTTTGCTCTCCATGTGCGCGATTTCAGGGCTCCATTAGAGAGTAATTGCAATCCGTCTAACAGAGCGCCAGCCGAGAAGCCGCGACTTTGCATATTTCGTGCACCCGATAGGGAACTACAGGCGCTGCACATCGCTGCCCTGCAGACGCTTGAGCCAAGACGGTCACCTCAGACAGCCTCACACATCGACAAAAGGAGTACTGAATTGCTGCTCCGGCTTGTTGGGGCAAACAGGATCACAATCTCACCACTCGTCCTCAGCTGCACCAACGTAGTATAACTTGTGTGTAGAATAACTCCAGAAAAATCTATTTAGTGTTAGATAATTGCAGATTACTTTATCCATATTTTTAGCCAGAGTAAATAGTTCATTCAGACGAACCTTAGTCTTTGCCAACCAGCTGCCATACAGGGATGTGTTAACTGTTTGTTGCATGTTTGTGCTGTCATCAGTTCATGTTCTACTTTGTCATATTTTTAATCAGTAAACTTGTGACATAATTTTTATGAAAGATCAATTCCGTTTTGGTATATTAATCACTCACCAACAGTTGACTAAAATAACGACAGCCCACCATTTCATTAATATTACTTCATTATTGAAATTCATTCTGATAAATGTGATAAACTGTAATGCAGCCTATTAGCAACAAACACAGTCAGAAGCAAAATCAATTTAGCAGACTCGTGGGGAGGGTAGTAAAGTGGAAGGTTTACTAGTTCGAGTGATTGCTGTCAGGGCGGTAACTCGTAGCTGCCGGTCGCCTTTCAAAAGATACAAGTCCAGTGTAGTCTTGCAGCTTCTCTACAGAAGCTTGAACTGAGACAAATCTGAAGTGGTTTCAAAGGACTGAAAAGCGTATAAGTGGTAATGGATAGTATTTTGAGAAGCTGTAACAGTTATATTGTAAATAAATCTTTTTCTGAATTTCTGCTACAAACCTTAGGTATAAACCTCATATCAGCCGCTAATACATAACGTGAAGAGTAATAGGTACCATAAAACTTAACACTTTGAATTACTTATATATCTGTGGATGAGGCTCCATCCAGAATAATATGCTGAGTTTCAAAAAATTCGCAGAAAACCTGGATGGATAACCTACAAGGTATTTTGCTCAGTAGCCATGCAAGCTACAGTGGGTGGTAAGGTTACGCATCTTCATAAGCTCCAGGCTCACCTGGTTACTCTCTTCCTGTCTCACAGGAATCAAATTTGGAAACTACGATTTGGAATCCAGATCTCCTGTTCATCGCGTCCAGGCGCCTACACGTCAGGCCATCAGAGTACATCAAGAGGAGGAACTAAGTTATCGTTATCACTAATACTCCCGTCCAATTCAATCCGAAAACTACACTGCCAGCCATTAACATTTTACCATAAAGAAAAGAAAACAAAGAAATTTTACTTACTATGCAGATACGGCATAAACAGGAAGAATACGTAATTAAATTTGTAGGTGATTTGGGGGTATACGGGGTTCGAAATTTAGTGAACAGATCTGCCACTCTTGGCAGCAACAGTGACTAACCCGACTGGACATCGAGTCAAACTGAACTCCGAGTACATCATTCCATATTGCAAGAGTTCGTCAGTCGCGGTAGGCGAGGGGTGGGAACCCATGACCACATGTTTTCAATGGATAAGCGATATGGAGAACGTAGTAGCCTGGGAAAGAGTCTGAACACCCTCTGTAGCGAGATAGCTCAGATTGGCACGGACAAAATGGGGAGTTGCGTTATGTTGTTTAAGTACATGGTGGCACATGGAAGACGGGCGCTTTTGAACTGTGTAATACTGAGAGTGCGGTTGTGGGAGAAGATCGTGGAGGAGGGCGGGGGGGGGGGGGGGAGCGTTCTGTTGTAATGTAGCAGGGACACTGTAACATCATTAGTTCGTCTGACAGTTCCGTTACAGATACGCTGCGAATTTTCCGCGTAAAATTCAATCTACGTCGACACGAAGTTGTCCTCAGATGGGTGAAACACTTCAGATCAACTAGGATCATAATTGATAAGATGCTAACGGACTCGAGACGCAGTGTAGCGACACCAGAAAATGTTGCAAGGTTCAAAATGGTTCGCCCGCATCTCGTGGTCGTGCGGTAGCGTTCTCGCTTCCCACGCCCGGGTTCCCGCGTTCGATTCCCGGCGGGGTCAGGGATTTTCTCTGCCTCGTGATGGCTGGGTGTTGTGTGCTGTCCTTAGGTTAGTTAGGTTTAAGTAGTTCTAAGTTCTAGGGGACTTATGACCACAGCAGTTGAGACCCATAGTGCTCAGAGCCATTTTTCAAAATGGTTCAAATGGCTCTAAGCACTATGGGACTTATCATTTGAGGTCATCAGTCCCGTAGACCTAGAACTACTGGAACCTAAATAACCAAAGGAAATCACACACATCCATGCCTGAGGCAGGATACGAACCTGCGACCGTAGCAGCAGCGCGGTTCCGAACTGAGGCGCCTAGAACCGCTCGGTCACAGAGGCCGGTTGCAAGGTTAAGGGAAGCGATAGTCAGGAGCCAAGTACAGTCACCTAGACGTCATGCTAGTGAGCTAGCAGTCGATCGTGAATAGGTTGGACGAACTCAGCATACGTTAAAATTCCACGCGTACAAACTTCTGATTGTGCAACAACTCAACCCAGCTCATTTCACTATATGCGAAGACTGTGCTTGCAGAATGCGAGTGATTTTGAGTGATAACGTGATTCCTTTGATGAGCGATGAAGCTCATTTTCCTTTTAAATGGGACCCTCAGTTAAAAAAACTTGCATTACTGGATTCCTGAGTCTCCTCAGCTTTTTCACCAGCGCCATTCACACTGAAAAAGTCAGTCTGGCGTGCTCTTGGCTCCCTCGGCATTACTAGGCCGTATTTTTTCGAAGAAAATGAGCCACATTCACTGTTATTTCGGTTAGATACATTCATATGCTTGAAACGTTCTTGAAACCAGACCTAAGAAGACGAAGAATCCCTTTGAAAGATTTTTGGTTCCAGCATGATGCCGCTACATCACAGATGGCGAACGCTTCGATGACAGTTCTTCGATCCATGTTATTTGGACAGATTTCCTCACGTTTCGGCAATGTTCTTTGGCCTCCAAGATCTCCAGGCTTACCATCATGTAACTTCTTTCTGTGCGAATACGTCGAGAGCCGTGTCTTTAACTACAAACTGCAAAATCTGGACCAGTTCAAAAATGCAGTCAGTCAAGACATTGCTGTCATCCCTACAGAGACATTGGTCCCTGTGATGGAGAAGATGCTTGAATCGTGCATTCGAAATAATGGACATCACCTCGACCACGTTACTTTTCAAAAACAAGTCTGGCTTACATTGAATGTCAATGTTAAAACAGAGTATCCTTTATTTAAAAACCGTACGTCTCCCATGTGTCTTCCTGTGTAACGTCGCTGAGACCTTGAAGACAGAACAGTCACCAGTCGTAACATATTAGAGCGAAAACGCCTACAGTCCAATTTGCTATGCGAAGCAGAAGTTATCGTGTCGTGTACCCAGTGGCATCCATACGATTATGGTAGTTGCCAAGCCTGTATGATAATGACGAATGCAGCCTGATACCGTTCATTGTCTTCGGAGAGACTACGCGCGGATACTTGTATCGTGACGCCGCACGCAGAACCGGGAGTCATCCGAAAAGACGACACGCTGCTACACTCGTGTCCAGTGTTGTGATTGGGCGACAACTGTGTCAGCTACCACGTCAAGGGAAGGCAAAACAGCGCTATGCCACCAAGGTACGGGAAGTCGCACCTATGGTCAACTTGCTGACAGTCGTGATGCTCCAGACGTCGTCGCATTGTCTTTGGCGATACTTATCCTGCTGGAAACAAGCCCATTTCTTGACCAAAGCAACTTGAAGTGGCTGTACGATCCTGCAAGATCGAGCGAACAGTATGTTTGTACTCTCGAACGGTAGTCACAATGGGCTGCATGGCATTGAGTATGGTCCTCTTGAACACGACGATTACGTATTCGCACGCAAGCCGTGAGAACCCGACCAACGAGATAAGCTTCAGTCTCAGCAGGGTTCACAACTCTTTTGTGGATACGTGTGTAGCGAGCACGGGACCCCGAGCTAATGTGGCCCTCCTTCCTTTCCGGGCTGCATACCTTCATTCTCCACATCCTTCCCCATCCCCCATCTTCGCCCCCCCCTTTCCTCCGCCTCTTTCCTTCCCTTTCTCCCACTCTGGGAGTATGTTTTGTGCCTACGTCCAGAGACGGACTCTCGAAAATGTAACAGTCTCTCTTCTTTGCTTTCTCTGCCTGCAAGTATTTGTGCTTCCTTTGTCCTTCTCTTTTCATTACCTCTTCTCTTTACCCTTTTCTCCACTGCGGCGGTTGAGACCTCGCTTCTTTCCTTTCCATTTCTTTTTTTTCCCCTTTCTCTTTTTTTCCTCCCTGTGCGTGCCTGAAGACCGACCCACGCAATCCCATGCGTAGCCGGTAACGGGGTAACACGTAATTCCCTGCCCCGGGTAGCCAGGTAGGAAACGTACATACCCCCTGGTAACAGGCAGGCCCAGGGAGGGGTGATTAATCGAGCTGATACCTTCTGAAAGTGCCGATTGGTCCCTCCGTCCGTTTCTCGGGAGGTGTGACCTGAGGTGTGACCAATCACCTAAGGCGGGAGTGCCCTCAGGGCCCCCACAAGGAAGAAGCGCGCCATCGGAGACGCTGGTAATCATGAGGGATACTTCCGCAATGGTTTCCTCATCATCTACTATGTCTGCTCACAAGCGTAAGTTCAATGCGTCTCAGGCACAGACAGGTCTTCCATTGTTGCCACAGTTCCTTGTTGTTTCTCGGTCTGACGAAGGTCAAGACTTCTCCACAGTCAACCCTTTCATTATTCAGAATGGTGTCGACGCAATTGCAGGTCCTGTAAAGTCTTGTTCCCGATTACGAAATGGAACCTTGTTGTTAGAAACAGTCAGTGCCCTCCAGGCACAAAAATTGCTGCGTACTTCACTGCTACACACCTTCCCTGTCCGGGTGGAAGCACACCACACTTTAAATTCATAATGTGGGGTCGTTTATACACGCTCCCTCGACGGTTTGTCTGACGAGGAAATTCAAAACTACCTGTCTGACCAGGGCGTCACGGCTGTTCATCGAGTCATGAAAAGGGTTGACAAGAACATTGTTCCAACCCGTACTGTCTTATTGGCATTTGACAGAGATCAACTCCCATCGAACATAAAAGCGGGCTATGAGAGAATTTCCGTTCGCCCTTACATCCCAAACCCTACGCGTTGCTATTGGTGTTAGCGGTTCAATCATACCAGCCAGTCCTGTTCCAATCCGGCCAAATGCGTTACATGTGGCAAGGATGCCCATGAGGGTGCTTGTCCACCTCCATCCCCTCGCTGCATCAACTGTATGGGTGACCATGCTGCTTCCTCTAGAGATAGCCCCATTTTAAAGACAAACGGCTCATTCAGGAAATCAGAGTGAAGGAAAAGGTGTCGACCTTTGCTGCTCGAAAGTTATTCGCCAGTCGAAAGCCCACTGTGCCTCACACAGGCGAATACAGCACTGTCCTTGCCTCTCCTCGGCCAACAAAGGAGGCAGGCACTCAGACTTGTGATCTCACCTTTAGTGCCACGGTCGTCAGATCGGCCAGCGCAAAGATCGCCCGTTCAAACTCCCACGCTCACCTGTTCACCCTTCATCGGGTTCTGCTAAATCTCGAGCCCCAAAATCAGACACTCGGACTTCCAAAAAAGAGCCTACTCGTGAAGATTTTTTACGTACCCCAATTTCACAACATCGGTTCCTCCATCTCAACGTTCTGTTTCCAAAAAGGCTAATAAGAAACCCAGTTCCTCTCCTTCTCCGCCACGGCGTGTCTCATCTACAGCACCACCTGGCGTTACCGCCCTCGGCCGACTTCTGTATCGCCGAGGCGTACTGCTGGTGGCCGATCAACCGGCCGATCGCTGGTGGCAGGAGCTGCTCCCGAACAACCTATGAATCAGGATCTTCTGCCTTCGGCTGAATGCCGTTCCACGCTGTCGGTCGCTAGCTCTGAGCAGTCGTTGAGTTGAGGGCAACCTTGGTCACATTCTTCCATTTTCTGTCCACCCTATGTCCATTATCCATTGGAATATCCGCGGCATTCGAGCCAATCGAGGCGAATTGACGATCCTCTTACGATCCTACTCGCCGGTCATCTTCTGTCTTCAGGAAACAAAGCTGTCGCTGTCCGTCTTTCCCTTTCTGGAAACAACTTCTCTCTTTGTACTGTGTACATTCCATCGTCCACACCGATGGCACGAGCTGATCTCCTTCATCTTCTTGGTCAGCTTCCGCCCCCCTATTTGCTGGTTGGGGACTTCAATGCTCACTACCCTCTTTGAGGATCTCCGCATCCTTGTCCGCGCGGCTCACTAATGATAGACGTCTTCCACCAAGCGGATCTTGTTTGCCTCAACACTGGGGACCCTACGTTTTTGTCTGCCTCCACGACAAATTTCTCTCATTTGGACCTTTCGGTCGATACTGTTCCGCTAGCTCGGCGCTTCGAATGGTTCGCTCTTGCTGATACACACTCCAGTGACCACTTTCCATGTGTCCTTCGATTGCAGCCACAACTGCCATATATGCGCCCGAGACGCTGGAAGTTTGCCCAAGCCGATTGGACGCTTTTTTCGTCTCTAGCGACATTCGATGACCGTCACTTTCCTAGCGTCGACGATGCGGTCACTCATATTACAGAAGTTATAGTTACAGCCGCGGAACGTTCAATACCTGGCACCTCCGAATTGCCCCGGCGCCCCCCAGTTCCTTGGTGGAACGTGGCGTGCCGTGACGCAATACGTGAGCGGCGACGTGCTCTTCCCGTTTTCAGACACCATCCTACTTTGGCCAACTGTATCCGCTATAAACAGTTCCGTGCGCGATGCCGTCGCCAGTGGTGTACATATTCCGCTTTTAACCCGTCCATGCTTGCCCGGTGGCCAGGCGGGCAGGCCGCCGCGCGTTGTCAACAGAACGGGCAGGCTGCTTCACTCCCAGCCAAGCCAAGCACAACCCAACCCGGGCAGGCTACGGGGGACTTGCTTGCCTGCCCATATTACTGCTGAGCTGCGCTACGCAGCCGTTTAGTCTGCGCGCGTCATTGTCGTATTATGAACACTAATTAAAAGGTTTTATTTTACCTGAGCGCCAAAAGACAAACCCCTATATATAAACTTCAGGTCAAAAAATATTGGGTTTTATTTGTACATTCTTCCTTTACGCGTATATTTCAGGCTTGTTACCTTTATAAATAAAAATGAATTGCCAAATGTGTTGATAAGCGTAAAACTCGAGAACGGCTGGACCAATTCGGTTTTTTTTTTCTGTGTTCGTAATTCTCAGGACAAGGTTTTCATGAAATAAAATTTTTGGAAAATCGACCGAAAAATTGGAAAATTTGAGAAAAACTGAAAGTGCGTTTTCATTGTGTCCGTGTGTTTGTATTGCATACAGTCTTGATGAAGTTCTGCACACTATACCTTGAAACCAAGAGGAAGGTCACAGTTTACATAAAATATCGTAGGGTGCATGGCAGAGGTTACTTTATCTAACGGAATTCGACACATAGTACGTTTTTATTCCGATCTTGATGAAATTTGGCACACTTGATATTCAAAACAGGATGAAGGGCGATGTCTGCTTAAAATTCTGAATGGTGCATGGCGGAGGGTACTTTACGTACACACTACTACACCAACCTACAGTTTTATTCCGATCTTGAAGAAATTTTGCACACTTGACCATCAAGAGGAACATCACTGTCTACATAATATTTCGGACAATGCCTTACAAAAGATTTTGACATCGTTTGTAGGTTACCATGAAAGTTGGCTCATGTATGCATGTTTCCGTGGAGAAGGTTTTTGAATATTTCCATGTGCATCTTATATATATATATATATATATATATATATATATATATATATATTCAAAATATGATACCTGGCGAATTGATGACATACAAGTCGGTTTATTCCATTGCTAACCAAGATGATGTAGTCAACTATCCTACGGAATTTTTAAATTCGCTGGATTTGCCCGGATTACCGCCTCCCAATCTGCAATTAAGTCGGATCGGCAATCATTATGTTGCGAAAGCTAAACCAGCCACGTCTTTGTAATGGCTCCCCGCTAGCGGTGATGAAATTAAAGAACAACGTAATCGAAACCACAATTTTAAAAGGAAAGTACAAAGGTGAAGACAGTTCGATTTTACGTATCACTATGATTCCGACCGACATGCCATTCGACTTTAAACGGTTATAATTTCCAGTTCAGCTTGCATTTGACATGTCCATAGATAAATCGCAAGGGCAGTCGTTATATGTTTGTGGCATCAATCTTGAAAATCATATTTTTCACGTGGCCAATTGTATGTCGCATATTCCCCTGTCGGGCTACCTTCAACATCATTTGTTTACGCACCAGAAAACAAAATTATCAATGCTGAGTATCAAAAAGTATTACAATAAATGCTACTAGCAATAAACTTTGACACTGCTTCATTGATCACCACAAAAGCTGACAGATATACACTCCTGGAAATTGAAATAAGAACACCGTGAATTCATTGTCCCAGGAAGGGGAAACTTTATTGACACATTCCTGGGGTCAGATACGTCACATGATCACACTGACAGAACCACAGGCACATAGACACAGGCAACAGAGCATGCACAATGTCGGCACTAGTACAGTGTATATCCACCTTTCGCAGCAATGCAGGCTGCTATTCTCCCATGGAGACGATCGTAAAGATGCTGGATGTAGTCCTGTGGAACGGCTTGCCATGCCATTTCCACCTGGCGCCTCAGTTGGACCAGCGTTCGTGCTGGACGTGCAGACCGCGTGAGACGACGCTTCATCCAGTCCCAAACATGCTCAATGGGGGACAGATCCGGAGATCTTGCTGGCCAGGGTAGTTGACTTACACCTTCTAGAGCACGTTGGGTGGCACGGGATACATGCGGACGTGCATTGTCCTGTTGGAACAGCAAGTTCCCTTGCCGGTCTAGGAATGGTAGAACGATGGGTTCGATGACGGTTTGGATGTACCGTGCACTATTCAGTGTCCCCTCGACGATCACCAGTGGTGTACGGCCAGTGTAGGAGATCGCTCCCCACACCATGATGCCGGGTGTTGGCCCTGTGTGCCTCGGTCGTATGCAGTCCTGATTGTGGCGCTCACCTGCACGGCGCCAAACACGCATACGACCATCATTGGCACCAAGGCAGAAGCGACTCTCATCGCTGAAGACGACACGTCTCCATTCGTCCCTCCATTCACGCCTGTCGCGACACCACTGGAGGCGGGCTGCACGATGTTGGGGCGTGAGCGGAAGACGGCCTAACGGTGTGCGGGACCGTAGTCCAGCTTCATGGAGACGGTTGCGAATGGTCCTCGCCGATACCCCAGGAGCAACAGTGTCCCTAATTTGCTGGGAAGTGGCGGTGCGGTCCCCTACGGCACTGCGTAGGATCCTACGGTCTTGGCGTGCATCCGTGCGTCGCTGCGGTCCGGTCCCAGGTCGACGGGCACGTGCACCTTCCGCCGACCACTGGCGACAACATCGATGTACTGTGGAGACCTCACGCCCCACGTGTTGAGCAATTCGGCGGTACGTCCACCCGGCCTCCCGCATGCCCACTATACGCCCTCGCTCAAAGTCCGTCAACTGCACATACGGTTCACGTCCACGCTGTCGCGGCATGCTACCAGTGTTAAAGACTGCGATGGAGCTCCGTATGCCACGGCAAACTGGCTGACACTGACGGCGGCGGTGCACAAATGCTGCGCAGCTAGCGCCATTCGACGGCCAACACCGCGGTTCCTGGTGTGTCCGCTGTGCCGTGCGTGTGATCATTGCTTGTACAGCCCTCTCGCAGTGTCCGGAGCAAGTATGGTGGGTCTGACACACCGGTGTCAATGTGTTCTTTTTTCCATTTCCAGGAGTGTATATGAGTTTTCATAGATAGGTGAAGAGGAGATGAACTGAGGTGGCGGAGTCCAACAGGGAGAGGACGAGTAGAAGGATAGAGGGTGGGGGGAGATGGGCCAAGGGACGGGGAGGGGGGGGGGGAAGGTGAACAGAGAGATAGTGGGAGAGGAATAAATGGATACAAAGAAAATAGGGGAGGGAAGATGGACTACGAGAGTATGGAGTAAATAAATGCCCAGGCAACGCCGTGTTTTCAGCTAGTTGTCAAATATAAAATAATTTCTTCGAGACTTCACAATCTCTGAATACTGGATATTCTCAATTCGAACTACCATCAGATCACATCTCAAACAGGTTTGTGTAGCAAGCAGAACAATCACTGAAAATGGAGCTCCTTTGTACACTAAAAGCTGCAGATAACCACCAGGGACGTAGATAACGGGGAGGGGGGGCAGGGGTTCCCCCTACCCCCCCCCCCCCCACCCGATCTAATGAATAGTGTTTTTTGTTTTAGTGGAACGCATTCAGTCTGTGTTGCTGTTTCCAACACAGAAACGGATGGATATTTGTACTAAAGAAGTGAACCTCCACCCCCCAAAAAGATTGGTCCCCTCCCCAGAAGAATAAATTATCTACGCCCCTGATTACCACTGTACTGCAATGAGAACCAAATTAAGATTTTGGAAGTCTAGATTCTTTAACTTTAGTATCTTTCAACCAAGCGTTGAACACCAGTTATACAAATATTTAACTACTTTTACAGGATGTATTTTACTGGTTCTGTGAATTCATTCGAAGTTGGCAAAATCATTCTAAATTGCCAAAATGCATTTTAACAAAATCGAAGCACTTGTTTCGTATCCAGTTCGTCTACAAACTATAGTACTGGGAATACAATGGCGACTCTGAGCCATTTCTCGCGGCGTCTATGTTTGCGTCATGAGAGTCCACACTTGTAGTCTAGGTCTGCGTCATGAGGGACCATAGTTCGGGCCCTCATGATGCAGGCTTAGACGACGAGTGTTTACTTGCATGATGCAAACCTGAACGACGACTGTAGACCCTCATAACACAGACCTAAACGACGAGTCTGAACCCTCATGACGCAGACGTAGACGCTGTGGAGAGTGCCTCAGAGTTTCCATTATATTCCTACTACAAGACATTCGTGGAAAAAGACGCTCTTCATTTTAAAAGCATTTGTAGTGTCTAGGTCTTCAGCATCTTGACGCTGCTTGTGGGATTCCCCTTAATATAGAAATACAGGAATAAAATTACATTTCGCAATGTGTGCGGAACTCAACAAAATAAATTGTAATTTAAACTCATAATGTGTATTGCCTTAATCCACAAATGAATATTTTATTTTGCAGAACACTTTTCAATATAAAATATTTACAAATGTTCCTTCAGTTCCCCTGAAAGTATTATTTAGGCCAAACCAGATACTCCTAAAAATATTTGGCTACTTTTGCAAATACAAGTAACAGAAAATGGTTTATAAACAATAATAAATGTCACTTGGGAGAATTGAAATCAAAAATTTAGTCTAAAATAAAAATGAGGTGTATGCTTTACAAAATTTCTATCTCAGAAATTGACGGACAGAAAGCATAAGAAAGAAAACTGCACTCTTAATTAGTAAATTTGCACGCAAACTCATAGCTTCCTGTTTAATGTTCTACTGTATTCTTAATGTGTCTGCTGATTAGTGTTTGAATCAATTACGACGAGATCGGTAAGTCTGTCTGCATTAAGACGTGATCGTTTTTCGCTAATTAGGTTTCCAGTGCAACTAAAAATTCTCTCACTAGAGGCACTAGTGGCTGGTATATTCAATATTTTTCTTGCCACACACGCTAGTCGAGGAAGTCATTGGGAGTTATTTTTCCACCACTGTAGAATATCTCCCTCGTTCACACAGTGTTCTTGCAGGTATCTGCTGGCTTCATCATGTAGGAGAGGAGACTCTTCGGCCCAGTCCTCAAATTTCACCATTTTGTATGGTCCTGGATTTGTTTCTTGGGTGCTGTGATTCGGCACTTGTACTGAAACTATACAGCTTCCAATTAGTATTTGCAGAATAATGTGAAGATCGTACTACACATAGTTGAAATTATAATGGTTTTTAGATGATGCTATCATTTATCGTCCAGTAAAGTCACCAGAAGATCAAAACTAACTGCAGGACGATTTAAATAAGATATATATCTTTGGTGTGAAAATTAGCAGTTGGAAATAATGAAAAGAGCGAGGTTATCCGTGTGTGTACTAGACTAAGTCCGTTAAACTTCGTTTACAAGATCAACCAGTCAAATCTAAAGGCTGTAGATTCTACTTAATACCTCTGATTACAATTACGACCTACTTAAATAGGAATGGACACACAGAAAATGGCGTTTTAATGACAAAACACTCTTTTGGAGCATTGCTACGCAGTTGGAGAGCCTTTTATGGTACGATTGATGGAGGAGGTCGAAAGAGTATAAAGAAGGGCAGCTCGTTTGGTATTATCGTCAAACAGGGGAAAGAGTGTCGCGGGAATTATACAGGAGTTGGGGTGGGAATCATTACAACAATGGCGTTTTTGGACGTGGCGCGATCTATATATGAAATTTTGATCACCATCTTACACCTCCGAATTCGAATATATGTTGTTGAGTCCCATCTACATTGGCAGAAATTATCAGAATAAAATACAAAAAAGCATCGCTTAGACGGAGAGGTGTAGGTGTTTTATCCCGCGCGAAATTCGAGAATAGGAGACAAATAAGTTTAAAGTGGTTCGATGAACCCTCAACCAAGCACTTGCGCGTGACTTGCAGAGTACCCATGTACATGTAGATGAAGAATATATGCATTATATTAGGAGCTTATCTTCAGCACACATCTGTCGTGCTGCTTGGTAAACATCAATTTTTTCATCCTCGGTTAACTTTCTTAATGTGCGGTAATTAGGCACCATAAAGGTTGCAATTTTATGCAACACACTAACGCATATTTTCTGTTCTAGGAAGGCACCGGTGGCTTGTTCCAAAGGTTTCATGTCCTGAAAACACATTTTATCAACATACATACACTCCTGGAAATTGAAATAAGAACACCGTGAATTCATTGTCCCAGGAAGGGGAAACTTTATTGACACATTCCTGGGGTCAGATACATCACATGATCACACTGACGGAACCACAGGCACATAGACACAGGCAACAGAGCATGCACAATGTCGGCACTAGTACAGTGTATATCCACCTTTCGCAGCAATGCAGGCTGCTATTCTCCCATGGAGACGATCGTAGAGATGCTGGATGTAGTCCTGTGGAACGGCTTGCCATGCCATTTCCACCTGGCGCCTCAGTTGGACCAGCGTTCGTGCTGGACGTGCAGACCGCGTGAGACGACGCTTCATCCAGTCCCAAACATGCTCAATGGGGGACAGATCCGGAGATCTTGCTGGCCAGGGTAGTTGACTTACACCTTCTAGAGCACGTTGGGTGGCACGGGATACATGCGGACGTGCATTGTCCTGTTGGAACAGCAAGTTCCCTTGCCGGTCTAGGAATGGTAGAACGATGGGTTCGATGACGGTTTGGATGTACCGTGCACTATTCAGTGTCCCCTCGACGATCACCAGTGGTGTACGGCCAGTGTAGGAGATCGCTCCCCACACCATGATGCCGGGTGTTGGCCCTGTGTGCCTCGGTCGTATGCAGTCCTGATTGTGGCGCTCACCTGCACGGCGCCAAACACGCATACGACCATCATTGGCACCAAGGCAGAAGCGACTCTCATCGCTGAAGACGACACGTCTCCATTTGTCCCTCCATTCACGCCTGTCGCGACACCACTGGAGGCGGGCTGCACGATGTTGGGGCGTGAGCGGAAGACGGCCTAACGGTGTGCGGGACCGTAGCCCAGCTTCATGGAGACGGTTGCGAATGGTCCTCGCCGATACCCCAGGAGCAACAGTGTCCCTAATTTGCTGGGAAGTGGCGGTGCGGTCCCCTACGGCACTGCGTACGATCCTACGGTCTTGGCGTGCATCCGTGCGTCGCTGCGGTCCGGTCCCAGGTCGACGGGCACGTGCACCTTCCGCCGACCACTGGCGACAACATCGATGTACTGTGGAGACCTCACGCCCCACGTGTTGAGCAATTCGGCGGTACGTCCACCCGGCCTCCCGCATGCCCACTATACGCCCTCGCTCAAAGTCCGTCAACTGCACATACGGTTCACGTCCACGCTGTCGCGGCATGCTACCAGTGTTAAAGACTGCGATGGAGCTCCGTATGCCACGGCAAACTGGCTGACACTGACGGCGGCGGTGCACAAATGCTGCGCAGCTAGCGCCATTCGACGGCCAACACCGCGGTTCCTGGTGTGTCCGCTGTGCCGTGCGTGTGATCATTGCTTGTACAGCCCTCTCGCAGTGTCCGGAGCAAGTATGGTGGGTCTGACACACCGGTGTCAATGTGTTCTTTTTTCCATTTCCAGGAGTGTATTTCACAAGTGGTTCTATAATATTCAGATGGAATAAAATTACAAACCTCTTCATCGTTATCCCGTACAGTACAGTGAGCTTTTAAGGCATAAAACCACGGTAGAACTAAATGTAGAGTTGGCTCCTGGTCAACCTCTAGATCAACTGTGGATTCTTTAAACGGCTTAAGAAATGTTATAAAGCTGGCCAGTTATAAGGTGGTATGAAACCCAGCATCTCATCAGAGGCACCTTCGTTATGTAAGACAGCCTTCACTGAATCAATCTGAGAATGGACTGATACAAGCATGTCAAAATAACTATTCCAACGAGTTGAAACCCACTGCTTTAAAAATGAGTTCAGTCTCACACAGAGACCTCTTCTCTTGAAGTAGGAAACCGTAGCCTGCACTGTATTAACAATGGCCAATATATATGGAACATTTTCTTTCAAAAACTGTTCGTTGAGAACATGTTTCAAGACTGTGTTTATACCATGAGCCATGCATGGAAGACGCTGATATATTTCGAGAGCTTTGACAATGTCACTGCGCTGGTCTGTGACAAACTTAATTTTGGCAATGTCTTCACGAGAAACACCCATAGTTTCTAAGCTATCTTCCAACTCGTTTCGAATATTCGAGCCAGTTTTTGGGCAGTCAGGAAACGCAGAGCACATCAGTATATATTTATTCAGACGCCATTCTGAATTTATGTAATGCATTGTCACGGACATGTAATGCACCCCATTGTAATTGTCTGTCCATAGATCAATTGTACTGGCACATATACCAGAACGAATCGCATGCACGCACGCACTATATCTGGGAGCATTTTGCTGCGCACTTTATCAGCTAAGGTTTGAACTTTCCTAGCTACTGTCACTCGGGAAGGCATAATATTTTTAATATCAACTGAGCCATATTTTTCACCTATGTCGATCAGTGTCTGCCCTAAATTAAGAAATCCTTCTCCCTCTATACCGCTAAATGGTCTCAGGTCCTTAGCACACATTTCGACGCACTTTTCGGCCACTAAATCTTTGTCCTCTTTCAAGATATTTGCAGAGTGAGGGAACTGGTTGTCAAATTTGCATACATGTCGTAACATACTCGAGGTTCCCGAATATGTACTTAAGAGCTTTTTACATAGTTTGCATTGAGACACACCTACCGATTTATTTGAAGCGGCCTCATAAACACACGAAAACGTTTCCCATGCGGCACTTAAGCTCTGTTTCGTTACCAGAATGTATTCACCAGTTGTAATTTTTTTTTTTCAATCTCACTAAAGTTCGACCTATTATTGTGCTGCCCCCACCGTTGCGATAAATGTACTGGCTACTGTAGTCACGCTAGCTTGACAGCGCAACCTGTTGTCAGCAAGCTGGGCGGGTCCCGTGAAGCACGGCAGGCCTGCGGGAACCCAGGTAGCCCGGGCTTGCGGGAGCCCAAGTCGGCCGCATTACTCACTATGCCTCAGTACACGCGCACTCTTGTGTTTACGTCGCGACAGGCTGACCTACATGAATGGTTGCAGTGGAGCTAGGGGCAAGCAGGCTGCAAGGGGAATTTGTACACCTCTGGCCGTCGCGTCATCCGCGATAGCAAGAAGGCAAGCTGGGACGTCTTTACTAGCTCATTTAACACCTTCACTCCCTCCTCGGAAGTTTGGAGTCGGATACGGCGGTTATCTGGAGCGCCTAGTTTCTCCTCGGTCTCTGGGCTCACTATCGTGCACGATAAATTAGTGGACCCCGTCGCAGTGTCTAGCTCATTGAGTCAACACTGTGCTGAGATTTCGAGCTATTCAAATTACCCACCAGCGTTTCTCCCGAAGAAACGTGCAGCGGAAGTGCAACTTCTTGCCTTCTCCTCTCAAAATCGCGAAAGCTACAATACTGTTTTCTCCATGCGGGAACTCCAACATGCACTCTCTTCTTCTCGCTCTTCCGCCCCAGGACCGGATGGTATCCACATACAAATGTTGCTGCATTTATCATACCATAGTCTGCGTTACCTCCTTCGCCTTTATAATCGAATTTGGACCGACAGTACTTTCCCCAGACGATGGCGGGAAGCTATCGTCGTTCCTGTTCCGAAACCTGGAAAGGACAAACATCTCCCCTCTAGCTATCGCCCCATTTCTCTCACGAGTAGTGTATGTAAGGTTTTGGAGCGTATGGTGAACTGCCGTTTAGCCTGGTGGCTGGAGTCCCGCAGTCTAACACCTGCCCAATGCGGTTTCCGAAAGCATCGTTCTACAGTTGACCATCTTGTTGCTCTCTCCACTTATATCACGAACAATTTTCTCCGGAAACGCCAAACAGTAGCGATATTTTTTGATCTGCAGAGAGCATACGATACCTGTTGGAGGACAGGCATCCTCCGTACACTGTTCTCTTGGGGCTTTCGAGGTCGGCTGCCCCTTTTTCCTCGTGAATTTATGGCAGAGCGCACATTTAAAGTGCGGGTGAACACTACTCTCTCCCGTACCTTCTCCCAAGAAAACGGGGTACCCCAGGGCTCCGTGCTAAGTGTTGTACTGTTTGCCATTGCCATAAATCCAATTATGGATTGTCTCCTTCCTGATGTCTCGGGCTCCCTCTTTGTGGACGATTTTGCGATCTACTACAGCTCTCAACGGACCAGCCTTCTTGAACGACGTCTTCAAAGATGTCTCGATCGCCTCCACTCTTGGAGCATCGAAACCGGCATCCGTTTTTCTCCCAGTAAGACCGTTTGTGTTAATTTTTGGCGATGTAAGGAGTTTCTTCCACCCTCCTTACATCTAGGACCTGTCAGCCTTCCGTTTTCAGATGTCGCTAAATTCTTGGGTCTTATGTTTGACAGAAAACTGTGCTGGTACTCCCACGTTTCCTATCTTTCGGCTCGCTGTCTGCGATCCCTCAACACCCTTCGTGCCCTGAATGGCACCTCCTGGGGAGCGGACTGAGTGGTCCTTCTCCGCCTCTATCGCGCCTTAGTGCGCTCGAAATTGGACTATGGCAGCATAGTTTACTCCTCTGCTCGACCGTCTATTCTTCGGCGTCTCGACTCTATCCACCACAGTGGATTATGTTTAGTGTCTGGAGCTTTTTACACCAGCCCTGTGGAAAGCCTTTATGCTGAGGCTGCAGAACCTCCGCTGTCCAATCGGAGAGCTGTCCTTCTGAGTCGTTATGCTAGCCATCTGTCTTCCATGCCTACAAATCCGGCCCATGACTTTTTTTCGATGCCTCCTTGGATTTAGGGTATGCTGGCCGCCCTTCCTCCCTACTACCACTGGGAGTCCGCTTCCGTCAACTGCTCCATTCTCTTTCCTTCCACTTTCCTAAAACTTTCTTGACAACTTGGGGTACAGCACCGCCTTGGCTCCGGCCCCGGACCTGCCTGCTCCGTGACCTTTGTCAGTTTCCCAAGGATGGTACCCCTTCTCTTGTTTATCGTCGGGCATTTGCTGCTCTCTGCGCACAAACGAAGGATGCCACATTTATTTACACTGATGGCTCAAAAACATCGTTTGGTGTTGGGAGTGCCTATATTGTTGGCGACACCCCAAATCGATTTCGGCTTCCCGACCAGTGTTCAGTTTATACTGCGGAGCTTTACGCTGTTCTCTAGGCTGTCCAATACATCCGTCGCAATCAGCGGATACAGTATGTTATCTGCTCAGACTCTCTCAGCTCTCTCCTCAGTCTCCAAGCTCTCTACCCTGTCTGCCCTCTGGTCCACCGGATTCAGGACTGCTTCCACTTGCTCCACTTGGGGGGGGGGGGGGGGGGGCGTCTCTGTAGCGTTCCTCTGGATCCCATGACATGTTGGTATCTGTGAAAATGAGGCGGCCGATATAGCGGCCAAGGCTGCAGTCTCTCTTCTTCGGCCAGCTATTCGTATCGTTCCCTTCGCCGATCTACGGAATGGTTTATGTCATCGTGTTGCTCTTTTATGGCACGCACATTGGTCGACACTTCCCAATAATAAATTGCGGGACGTGAAAGCTTTTCCCTGTGCTTGGACCTCTTCCTCCCGAACTCGTCGTCGGGAGGAAGTAAATTTAACTAGACCCCAGATAGGGCACTGTCTTTTTAGCCATTTACATCTTTTAAGCGGCGATCCTCCCCCACTCTGTCCCCACTGCTTTCAACTGTGAACAGTGAGACACCTTTTACTTGAGTGCCCCTATTTTACTCCATTACGCGCCCGTCTACAGCTGTCGCCTGATATACAGGGTGTTTCAAAAATGACCGGTATATTTGAAACGGCAATAAAAACTAAACGAGCAGCGATAGAAATACACCGTTTGTTGCAATATGCTTGGGACAACAGTACATTTTCAGGCGGACAAACTTTCGAAATTACAGTAATTTTCAACAACAGATGGCGCTGCAAGTGATGTGAAAGATATAGAAGACAACGCAGTCTGTGGGTGCGCCATTCTGTACGTCGTCTTTCTGCTGTAAGCGTGTGCTGTTCACAACGTACAAGTGTGCTGTGGACAACATGGTTTATTCCTTAGAACAGAGGATTTTTCTGGTGTTGGAATTCCACCGCCTAGAACACAGTGTTGTTGCAACAAGACGAAGTTTTCAACGGAGGTTTAATGTAACCAAAGGACCGAAAAGCGATACAATAAAGGATCTGTTTGAAAAATTTCAACGGACTGGGAACGTGACGGATGAACGTGCTGGAAAGGTAGGGCGACCGCGTACGGCAACCACAGAGGGCAACGCGCAGCTAGTGCAGCAGGTGATCCAACAGCGGCCTCGGGTTTCCGTTCGCCGTCTTGCAGCTGCGGTCCAAATGACGCCAACGTCCACGTATAGTCTCATGCGCCAGAGTTTACACCTCTATCCATACAAAATTCAAACGCGGCAACCCATCAGCGCCGCTACCATTGCTGCACGAGAGACATTCGCTAACGATGTAGTGCACAGGATTGATGACGGCGATATGCATGTGGGCAGCATTTGGTTTACTGACGAAGCTTATTTTTACCTGGACGGCTTCGTCAATAAACAGAACTGGCGCATATGGGGAACCGAAAAGCCCCATGTTGCAGTCCCATCGTCCCTGCATCCTCAAAAAGTACTGGTCTGGGCCGCCATGTCTTCCAAAGGAATCATTGGCCCATTTTTCAGATCCGTAACGATTACTGCATCACACTATCTGGACATTCTTCGTGAATTTGTGGCGGTACAAACTGCCTTAGACGACACTGCGAACACCTCGTTGTTTATGCAAGATGGTGCCCGGCCACATCGCACGGCCGACGTCTTTAATTTCATGAATGAATATTTCGATGATCGTGTGATTGCTTTGGGCTATCCGAAACATACAGGAGGCGGCGTGGATTGGCCTCCCTATTCGCCAGACATGAACCCCTGTGACTTCTTTCTGTGGGGACACTTGGAAGACCAGGTGTACCGCCAGAATCCAGAAACAATTGAACAGCTGAAGCAGTACATCTCATCTGCATGTGAAGCCATTCCGCCAGACACGTTGTCAAAGGTTTCGGGTAATTTCATTCAGAGACTACGCCATATTATTGCTACGCATGGTGGATATGTGGAAAATATCGTACTATAGAGTTTCCCAGACCGCAGCGCCATCTGTTGTTGAAAATTGTAACTACTGTAATTTCGAAAGTTTGTCTGCCTGAAAATGTACTGTTGTCCCAACCATATTGCAACAAACGGTGTATTTCTATCGCTGCTCGTTTAGTTTTTATTGCCGTTTCAAATATACCGGTCATTTTTGAAACACCCTGTATCTTCCATTTTAGCAGATGACACGCGGTCAGCCGATCGTGTTCTCGAGTTCATTAGTGCCAGTGAGATGAGGTCAGTCATTTGAAGCTATTTTTGGGGTCAAACAACCCCCCTTCTATAGTGGTTTTTTAAGCTTTTCTTCTGTTTTTGGTTTCCCCACTTTTTAGAGTTTTGTTCCCATTGCTGCTGGTTTCCAGTTTGGTTTTTTTAGCTTTTCCTAAGTCACAGACCGGGCGCTAATGACCGTAGCAGTTTTGCGCCCTAAAACCATAACAAAAAAAGTCTCAGCAGGTCACTATCACGCCGCTGTCTAATTCTTACACGTGAAGGTAAAAAAATGGTTCAAATGGCTGTGAGCACTATGGGACTTAACATCTGAGGTCATCGGTTCCCTAGACTTAGAACTACTTAAACCTAACTAACCTAAGGACATCACATACATACGCCCGAGGCAGGGTTCGATCCTGCGACCGTAGCAGCAGCGCGGTTCCGGACTAAAGCGCCTAGAACCGCTCGGCCACAGCGGCCGGCACACGTGAAGGTAGACGTTTCTCCTTGCACAGGCTTAACACTATCAAATGCAAATTCTGAGTGAGGAACCAGGTATGTAATACCCCCATATATAAAAATTGTAGATTGCATTTACCTACTTTGTGATATTGTGCTGAAATGATAATCATTTACATACCCATTTATGTAGTACACTTTGTAATGGGACGCCCTCCTCGACCATTACCTTTTTTTATATATAGAAATAACCGATACCATGTATGTGTACTGCCGGTTCTTGTATAGGCGAACATTCTTGACTGTTTCACTGAAACAATTTCATTTGATTTTGTATACGATGTATTATATTTCAGGCTAAAACTCATAAAAAGGAATTAATTTGTTACAATCGATATGCACTAATGGTTAAAATTGTTCTTATTTTAGAAATGTTTGAAAGTAAAAATTCTGGCATACTTAAAATTCATATTATTAATTGCACAATCTAACGCTAATTATTAAATTTATTTCTGTATTCATTCATGGAATAATGATGTGGCTTAGTAAATATTCTTCTTTTGTCAAGAAAGTATGTAGACTCTTTGGCATATTGTGAGTACCGCAGAATGTAGGAGTGGTTGGCATGCCTCTGACGGAAACGCATTTATATTTCTAATTTTGTCAACAACAGTGTGAATTAGTGTTCTGAAATGGAGATCGTGAAGTCAGTGTGATATAGAAGAATGGGATAAAACAAGAGAAATTCATAGCGACAGAAAATACTTCATCAGTTATTTAGTCATCAGGAACTCACAACGTTAAATCAAAATTTCAGCCGCAAGAATGTACCCCTAGACACAATAACTGGAGCCAACAACAAGAAGAAGAAATGAAGATAAGTAAAAAGCTCTTTTTTATACCTTACACCTCTTGAAGCTTTCGAAACTTTTATAGACAGAGAACTTTGATAGTGATGAGTGGGAGAGTAAGATTACAACTTCATGCCAGTTTTACGTCTGTTGCACGCCACCTTCAAGGTGCTTACAGTTTTATTGGCCAGTAGCGTAATCTGTGAACTGATTTAATTTGTTTCTTTGATTAAAATATTCCTATGGAGATCAGTGTCCATGGGTCTGTGATATCGTCCAGACTTCACATCAGACTTATTTTCCCGGAGGTATTATTCCCCATACTTTGTGCAAGAACATCTAGTTACAGTTTTCGTAAGTTTTGGGCAGAAAACATCAAAGAAATTTACCGTCTGTATCGAAGTTGGAGACCTTCCAAAGTCCTCATTGCAAAGGCGACTGGTAGCGGTCATTAAGAGACATTCATTTTCGTTTATCACCTGGTATTCACTACATTACAGGTTCAGTATTTCTAAACGGATTTTTCATTTCATGTCATCACATTTCAGTGAATTCATCTCCATTAATTCCATTCACTTTTCCAAATGAATTAATTTCTCTAGTATTCTGACCTGTCGAATGAGGCCCCATTGGTTAGTTTTAACTATGCACACCCAACTGATACTGGTGGTAGTAACAAAACTCTCGACAGTTTTTTCTGGAGATGACCTAAATGAAACATGAATCGGTCAGAGCAAAAAATTGTTTGAATAAAAATACTTTTTTAATATAACACGTTTTTAAATTGGACTAAAAAGTATAAATAATTTCTCTTAGCCCCATAAAGATTCCTAGCCCCATACAGATAGCCTGGAAAATTTGTGATTCTGAGTTTTTGATAGCTATGACAATACTTGTAAGGCTTATTACGAAAAACGTGGGGAGCATGCAATACATAATTAAAGCTCTGAACATGGCTGCGTGGTCAGCGACCGTTTTTCAATACATAATTGATTTATGAATAGTTAAACTCGTCACCATCATCTATTGCTCGCACCCTACGTTTTTATTATAAATGTTACAAGTATTATCCTAGGTATTAAAAATATACAAGCAAAAATTTTCCTGACTATCTCTAAGGGGTCAGAAATCTGTATGGGGCAGGGGGAATTATTTTGTATTTGTTAGTCGAGTTTAAAAATGTCTTAAAAATTTATTTTAAACATTTTGATCAGATTATATACATAATCACACACATTCAGGACTAAAAAGCAGAAAATAATTATGGGTATATAAATAAATTTTTAACGTAACACGTTTTAAATTGGACTATCAACTACAAAATAATTTCTGCTAGCCGCATACAGATTCCTAACCCCGTAGAGATAGTCCAGAAAATAAGTTCTTGTGAATTTTTAATACCTAGGACAATACTTGCAAGATGCTTAGGGGTATAACAGATGTTTTCATTGGTGACTGAGGACAAAGTACTGAACAACATCACATTAGTATTTGTGTCATTTGCAGACTACGAATAATAGGTATTACAAGTCATACATTTGCAGGTTGCTCCATGTAGCAACAGCAAGCTGTTAATGCTTGTTTTCCCTTTGGTAGCAGGTCAAGTGTCAATGTGGACACACAGACGCAAAATGATTAGTGTTTACTGACAGCCATAGTCCACGTAGTAGTGCAATTAAAACTGTGCAGAAAATATCTGATACTAAATTATTCGACTTGTTTGTAGGAAGACTGAGATGCAGAGAGAAAACAACTAACACACTTAAGTGGGTACATACTCGTATTAAGTTACCAATGATCACAATATCTGAACTTACAGCCCAACCTGCAGCTTCATTCATGTACGCGTATGTCACATATAAAACACACAACTCCTCCTCCTCCCTTTGTCCTCCTCCTCCTCCTCCTCCTCCTCCCTTTGTCCTCTTCTTCCCTCTCTCTGCTCAGTCATGCCCATCCTCTTGCATACCACCTGGAATGGATTTCGATACTACTCAAACAACGCTCTGGTCCTGCAGGGTAGCTGAGTTGCCAGGTGTTAACAACCTTTTTCATCGCCACCCATAATGAACAGTCCGCAAAGAGAGCGAGCTAATATTGCATTACCATCCCGTTTAACATATTTTTCGGATTTCAAGTTTCTAGCTCACTGGGAAGTTAACTTAAAATTAACTGCAAAATGTTTACCGAGCAGACAGAAAAGAAAGCCATCTAATGAACACGTGTTAAAATACTCCAATTCGCTTATAAAATTGTTTTGTTGGACCATTGTTCCTCGGTTGTCTATTTCTCATGTATTAAAACAATGTACTAAGCCGTTTTGTAATAAACAACTAAGATAGATGATTTTGTCCCAACGAGTCTTGTTACTATGTAAGGTGGCTATAATTTCGCACCTTACAAACACCCACCTACATACTTTGCCGTGATTTATAACCGGAATTAGGTATCATTTGATACGTTGTACATCGTATAGATGAATATTTAAAGAAGACTGACATGTCACGTACACCTTGTAAATAGCTGTTAACGCTTATTGCATGAAAGGAGATGGGGTGTCTTTATGATCAAAACGGCGGAATGAATGATTGCCTATACTAGTAGAGGTTGGAACACCAGTGGAAATGAAACGGCAGGCGTAACTCAAGCCCTGGGTGGGAAAGCCCGCACAGGTGTGTTGGTCCTGCTTAACACAGGACGTAGACAAGACGGACGGTCGGGGCACCTGAATGCTGAAGCTCAATACAGCCGTGGCGGCCAGTATTGTAGCAGGGCCGGAAGGATAACCGGATAATACTTCAGAAACTCTGAAAATCTTGGATGCAGCAGAGAAAAAGAGGAAACGTTACCTCGGAAATCGCAGGCTCGGTTATTTCCGAGGATTTTTACTCTGAGAAGCGTACCATTGTATGAGTATAGGTATTTCCTCGCAAACTTTCCGTGCTGGACGACAAAAGACTAAAATACGGTTGGTCGGCGTTCGGAAAAATCTGTAGAGGGAAAATATTCCGTGGTTTCGAGAATATGATTCGCTTTAAAGTTAGTACCGCCATTAGACTGTTGTTTAAACAACAGTCTAATGGCGGTACTGACTTTAAAGAAACATATGACATTACGAAAAAAATTATTTAATATGATTCGCCTTCTGAGTTACGAGGGACGGGAGCCGAGTTTTGCTGGGAAGCCAGAGGTGGAGAGAAGATGTCTTCCATTTTGAGCGCCCGGGTCTGACGGTCGCTCAGTATCAGCTTTTGTTGGTACATACAGACTTGCTGTCTTCGCCCTCAGGAGATTTTATAGTTAGAACGGTTAGGCACTGTACTGTTGAGTACGCAGCGTTCAGTGATTGAGAGCACTTCTTCCGCCTATACTCACGTTGAGACGTTATCTGAACTCCGTCCTTGTGGTGCGTTTGTCGTCTGTAGAACACACAGGAGAAGACACTATTACAATATACTAGTCAGAGGACCGCCTTCTGCCGTCCTAGTGTTTGAAAGAGTTTGTTTTGTGGCTGCAGTTCTTCCATCGTCGCAGACGTGTGCGAGAACCATCGCTCTGACGCTCTGGACGCAGTACATACGATGATATTGTTAATTGCTTCGGCTTATTAGGGCTATAATGCTAAATAACTGTGATCACGTAAGTTTTATTTCCACTGAGGCTGCACACCACTACAGATCAGCTTTAAAAGTAGTGTATTCTAGTGTTTGATACTTACACGATGTCAGTCATTTCGCGTTATTTATATTAGATCGCGTAGCCATAAAGAGGCAGATTTGGGCAGTTAATCAGTAATTTTAGTTGGGAAATATAAATATTTGTAATATAAAGTGATTTTTAATCTACAATAAATGTATAATGAGAAACTACGTTTATCATTTAGTAGGACTAGTTCACTTAATCATTCATTTATGTTTAGGTCGTAATTTATATGTTAAAGGGGAAGAGGGATGAAATGATATCACAATTACGAGATCCTAAGATCAGCTTCAGGGGGTAGTCAGACAGGGCCAAATCTTCATTTTAGCGTTTAGTATTTTCTGTTGCGCACATTCATTTTACAGCCGCTCGGAGTAGCATCTTGTTACTAAAGTGCTCGCCAGTAGACTAAACCTACATCCACACTCTGCAAGCCTCTTTAGGGTCTGCAGTTTGGAAGGTGTACCACTGTCACGTTATTTACGGTTACATTTGAGAACGATGCGAAGGAAGAACTATGGTTGGTATGCCTGCGTATGACCCCGAATATCTCTTTTTACCTCATCGCATTTTCGCGAAATAAGAGTATATGCGGCGAGAAGCAATACGCTGGTTAACTGTTCCGGGAAAGCACGCTCTCGGAATTTTGACATGAACTTAAACATGATGCATAACGCCTCTCTTGCAGGGTGTTCCCCTGGAGTTGGATGATTTTGCACTTATTTAATGAACCCATGGCGAAATGCACAATTCGTCTATGGCTCTTCGCAGTTTCTTCTCCCAGTCTGGGGAGCAATACTCAGGCAACGGTCGAGCAAGTGTTCTGTAAATTACTTTTCCTTGTGATCCTATTTGCTAACTGTCAGCTCCAGCAAGTGGAAGACTTGAATTACCCCGAGTAGCCTGTAATGTATAGTAGCAAAAGAGTCAATGTTAATCTCATGTTACTGTTTAATAACGTCATGATTACGTGACTGGTATACCGTAATATGTTTTTCAACAGGTATTGAGGAAAGGAAGTGGAATACTGAATGAAAAATATACGGTACTAATTGAAAAAGCCCCCCCCCCCCCGCAACTAAACATAATTTTATTGATACATTTTGCTTCCGGGGAAGTCGTTATTTGGGCTGGAACATCATATATACTGTGAACAGTAATTGTCGTGTTAATACTCGTATTGTGAATGCCTGAAGATAGTTTTATGTCTAAAGATAACTAATCCTCGCGTTCCTATGAACTCTTTGCAATCACAAAACTGGTCTGGTACTCATGTGGTTTAATTTTATTCTTTTGGAAGCTGCGGAACTATCGAACGCGTTCCGGAAGTCAAGGAACAAGGCATAAACCTGGGCGCCGGTATCTATTGTACTACCATCTTGGTCTCGGCTAAGTGATTTTATTGGAACACATGTAGCTACTAAATCACTCGGAGTGGATTAAATTACTGTTGTGCGTCAACGAGCTCTTAACAGGGCACACCAATAACCCGACGGCTAGAGTGACAAAGGAGGTGGAGGGAGATGGCTGAGTTTGGTGGCCAGAGGACGATATAGGACAGAGTCAGAAACACCCGATTCTTTAAGGAATCGAACTCTCATGCATAAAACACCTTCAAATGTATTACAAAGGAGTTAACGCGTTAAACGTTTGACGTTAAGTGTATAAGCGAGAAAAAGATTATAAAAGTTGTTAAGTGTTCTCCATCTCTAAACGGGACGAATAATGTCTAGTGAATATGCATGCCATGAGTTACGGTGTCTCCAGAGACGCACACAGTTTCTAAACATAGTACTTGACTTATTGTGTTAAAACTGTAAAACAGGACTATAGCTCTCAATGAATAGATTAAGACAGTATTTTAAATTTTTAAATACGGTCAATAACTCTATGAAATATTAAAAATAAATTTTTTTGCGCGTGGAAGCCATTAGATAGCCTGCAAATAAATGACCCAGGTTATTCGCTTAGTAACATACGTATAAGGTATGCCCAGTTGGAAAGGAGACCTTCCCTGTAGCGACGTTGTACACATGTAATCCCTGTGGTTGAAAGCGATTTCTGAGAGATGGCGTGTTGTCTTCCCAGTTGCACAAGCGGAGTTAACGGCTTCGCAGCAGTTTCCCCATTTCTGAAGACTTGTTCCCGCAGTTCGTTGCGTGATGAATTCCCCCCGATAAGCACAAAGAGCGGTTATCCAATTCCTTCATGCAGACGGGGGCATTCTTCACAAGTTTACTGTATGATGAAGTAATGGCATGGAGAACAGTGCCTCGCACGGTGCACTATATTCCGGTGGTGTCAGCGTTACGAGGCGGGACGTGTAAACATCAAGGACATGTCACACCCTGGTCAGGCGCACCTTGTCTCCACCAGTACAACAACATCGACTGTGAGGAAGCTAATACGGACGAATAGTCTTGTCACCACACGTGACATTGCTGTTGAAGTGTCGATAAGCAAAGGAACTGCGCATCATATAATCACCGAGAATCTCCATTGTGGCAAAGGTTGTGCACAGTGGGTGCCCAAGCATCTTTCAGAGAATCAAAAGACTACATGAATGCGTGCTTGCTTGACTCATGTGTTGAGATAATACGCAAAGCAAGGATCGGACTTCATTGCTTAAACTGTGCCATGTGATGAAACGTGGTGTCACCATTTCGACCCTGCCTTCTAACGGATGATCATGGAGTGGCGGCATTTCGGGTCCACTCTGTCCCGAAGGCCGCAAAAGGGGAACACTTTTCGACGAAGAGGAACCTCTACCCACGCATGGGGTGCAACAGTTAACACTGAGCAGTATTACAGCACATTGCTGAGGCTCAAAGAGGCCATCAAGAACACGTGCAGGGCAAGCTCTCGAATGGGATGGTTCTTCTCCAGGACAAAGCTAAACCTCATGTGGCAAGAAGACCCTCGAGCTCCTTTGAAAATTTCTTAGGGAGGCCCTGGAACATTCTCGTTACAGCCGCTATAGCTCCCCACGTGACTCTCATATCACTGAAAGTTCAGAGGTTCACCTGTGACAAGGAAGTTGAGGTCACCGTGGAAAAGTGGATCTGCCAGCAACTCGGGAGTTTCTATACTGAAGCCTTCCACTCCCTTCCTGCGTGCTGGTATAGGTGTATCAATATAGAAATTGAACTCGCTTGCTCACGTCCGTCTGTATATGCAGGTTAATCTCATAAACTGCTGTATGGTTTTTAATCCAGTGTTGACTACATGATACACTAATTCACGAGGAAGACTTTTTGTATCTAAATTATAAATATTTCGTACAAATTGTCACAATTGTGATAAACTAAAGTTGAGTCGTGAAAACGAGGTCGTGCGCACTTAGTAAACAACTGCCTTAAGTCGTGAGAAGAGAAGTGCTTTTGAGCGCAGCAAGAAGGGTCGGACTTGAATTTGGTGTGGTGCTCTAACGTAGAGTGCATGGTTGGAAAATCATAAGTGGATCAAATCTCAGCTGATTCACTTTTTTTCACTCTGCCTTTTAACCTAGCATTGTTATTCCCACTTTTAATTCAATGCAAATTCTTCGAACAACGGGCAGCAGGTTACTCCATTTTGAATTGTCGTGATATATATGAGCAGTAACTAAAAGATAACCATCACATTACCAGGCTGTGTTTCGCTGCAATAGTTTGAAACAGTTCCGTAGTGAAAAAACAAGCGAATTCAAAATATGCATTGTTTTATTTGTTATGCTACGAATAAAGCGTTTTCCAAAAAAGTACCTGACCAACTTCAGCAATTTTACTTCGTTTACAAACAGGATATCCTTTCAGCAGCGCAGCAGATAATTCAACTTCCAGCCGTCCTTGAATCAAAGCTAATGTGGCCACAATACTGGCTGCAATAAAGAGTCAGCGGCAAAGAATTACGGCAACGAGTCTCAACAGTATATCAGAGTTCTCACTAGGCATCACAAGCGGATATCTGTAACACGAGCTAAACATGTACATCATGTGTTTTTTTTTCTTTTTGCCACTCATCCAGCCTTCGATACATACTGAATCACTCACACGCGCACATACGCTCAAGATATGCGACTCGACAAGTCGTTGGAAGTCCCCTGCAGAAACATTGAGACATACTCCCTCTATAGCCGTACATAATTGCGAAAGTCTTATCACTGCAGGATTTTGTGCACGAACTGACCTCTCGATTGTATCCGATGGGGTATATGTCGGGCAATGTGAGTGACCAGATCATTCACACGAACTACCGACAATGTTCTTCAAACCAATCACGAACAGTTGTGGCCTGGTGACTTGATATAATTGAAGTCGATTAATGGCTGCAAATGGTCTCCAAGTAGTCGAAAATAATTATTTCCAGTGAATGATTGGTTCAGTTGGACAAGAGGACCCAGTCCACACCATGTAAGTACAGTCCACAGGACCAGCTTCCACAGTGCCTAGCTGACAACTTGGGTGCATGGCTTCGAGGGGTCTGCGCCACACACGAACCCTGTCATCAGCTCCTGCCAACTGAAATCGGGACTCATCTGACCAGGCCACGGTTTACCAATCGTGGTAGGACCCAATCGATATGGTCACGAGCTAAGGAGAGGCGCTGCAGTGGATGTCGTGCTGTAGCCAAAAGCACTCGTTTCGGTCGTCTGCTGTCATAGGCTATTACCACCAGATTTCGCCGGACTATCGTAACAGACACGTTCGTCGTACGTGCCACGTTGATTTCTACGGTTGTTTCACGCAGTGTTACGTGTCTGTTAGCAATGACAACAGTACGCACACGCCGCTGCTCTCAGTCGTTAAGTGAAAGCCGACGGCCACTGCGTTGGCCGTTATGAGCGGTAACGACAGAAATTTTATTATCTGTGAATTACAGTAAAGCTCCAAAAAAACTGGTATAGGCATGGGTATTCAAATACAGAGATATGCGAAAAGGCATAATACATCGCTGCGGTCGGCAACCCCTATATAAGACAACAAGTGTCTGGGGCAGTTGTTACAACGGTTACTGCTGCTAGAATGGCAGGTTATCATGATTTAAGTGAGTTAGTCGGCCCACGTGCGTTGGGACACAGCATCTTCGAGGTGGCGAAGAAGTGGGGAGTTTCCCGGCGACCACTTCACGAGTGTACCGTGAATAGCAGGAATCTGGTAAGACATCAAATCTTAGACATCGCTGCGGACGGAAAATGATCTTGCAAGAACGGGACCAACGACAATTGAAGAGAATATTTCAACGTGACAGAAGTGCAACGCTTCAGCTGATTGCTGCAGATTTCAATGCTGGGTCATCAACAAGTGTCAGCGTGCGAACCATTCAACGAAACATCAATATGGGGCTTAGGAGCCAAAGGCCCACTCGTATACCTTTGATTACTGCACGACACAAAGCCTTACGCCACGCCTGGGCCCGTCAACACCGGTATTGGACCGTTGATGATTGGAAACATGTTGCCTGGTCGGACGAGTCTCGTTTCAAATTCTATCGAGCGGATGGAAGTGTACGAGTATGGAGACAACCTCATGAATCCATGGATCCTGCATGACAGTAGGGGACTGTTAAATCTGGTGGAGGCTCTGTAATGGTGTGGGGCGTGCGCAGTCGGATTTATATGGGACCCCTAACACAATTAGGTACGACTCTGACAGGGGATACATACGTAAGCATCCTGTCTGATCACCTGCATCCATTCATGTCCATTATTCACTCCGACGGACTTGCACAAATCCAGCAGGGCAATGCGACACCCCACAGCTCCAGAATTGCTGCAGAGTGGCTCCAGGAAAACGTTTGAGAGCTTACACACTTCCGCTGCCCCCAAACTCCCCAGACTTTAACATTATTGAGCATATCTGGGATGCCTTGCAACGTGCTGTTCAGAAGAGGTCTCCACCCCTTCGTACCCTTACGGATTTATGGAGAGTACTGCTGGTTTCATGGTGTCAGTTCCCTCCAGCATTACTTCAGACATTAGCCGAGTCCATTCCACTTTTGCATGCTCGCGGGAGCGCTACACAGTATTAGGCAGGTGTAGCAGTTTCTTTGGTTCTTCAGTATACAATGTTCTTGTGGTCTTCAGTCCTGAGACTGGTTTGATGCAGCTCTCCATGCTACCCTATCCTGTGCATGCTTCATTATCTCCCAGTACTTACTGCAACCTACATCCTTCTCAATCTGCTTAGTGTATTCATCTCTTCGTCTCCCTCTTCGATTTTTACCCTCCGCACTGCCCTCCAATACTAAATTGGTGATCCCTTGATGCCTCAGAATATGTCCCACCAACCGATCTCTTCTTCTAGTCAAGTTGCGCCACAAATTTCTCTTTTCCTCAATTCTATTCAATACCTCCTCATTAGTTATTTGATCTACCCATCTAATCTTCAGCATTCTTCTGTAGCACCACATTTAGAAAGCTTCTATTCTCTTCTTGTCCAAACTATTTATCGTCCATGTTTCACTTACATACATGGCTACACTCCATACAAATACTTTCAGAAACGACTTCCTGACAAATCTATACTTGATGTTAAAAAATTCCTCTTCTTCAGAAACACTTTCCTTGCCATTGCCAGTCTACATTTTATATCCTCTCTACTTCGACCATCATCGGTTATTTTGCTCCCCAAATAGCAAAACTCTTTTACTACTTTAAGTGTCTCATTTCCTAATCTAATACCCTCAACATCACCCGACTTAATTCGACTACATTCAATTATCCTCGTTTTGCTTTTGTTGATGAGCGTCTTATATCCTCGTTTCAAGACACTGTCCATTCCGTTCAGCTGCTCTTTCAGGTCCTTTGCTGTCTCTGACACAATCGCAATGTCATGGGCGAACCTCAAAGTTTTAATTTCTTCTCCACGGATTTTAACTCCTACTCCGAATTTTTCTTTTGTTTCGTTTACTGCTTGTTCAATATACAGATTGAATAACATCGGGGATAGGCTGCAACCCTGTCTCACTACCTTCCCAACCATTGCTTCCGTTTCATGCCCCTCGACTCTTATAACTGCCATCTGGTTTCTGTACAAATTGTAAATAGCCTTTCGCTCCCTGTATTTTACCCCTGTGACCTTCAGAATTTGAAAGAGAGTATACAATAGTGGTATTAAAATGTCTTCACATGTAACTGTAGTCTTTTTCATTTGGGCACCCCTGTTAGATAGGATAAGGGAAGTGCGGAGGAGCGCCGTCTTCCGCCGTGGAAAGCTGCGGCGCGCGTGTGTCTGGCGCGGCGTTACGCAAGGCGGTGCGCGGCCGGCGCTGCTCGCACGCGGCGTGTGCAGGCGGTGGGTGCTGCTGCTGGGCAGACGTAGACAGCCAGCCAGCCAGACACGGCGCACCGCACAGCGCCGACTCGCGATTTCTACCTTGCGCAACGGCGCGGCGCCCGCTCTGCCGAAATTTCGCCAGGGTGCAACAACCTCGCCAGCACGTGACGCGCCGCTCCGGGGCGCAGCTCGCCGTCCAGTAGCCGCTGGCTGCCCTGCCGCACCGGACACCCCTTACCCTGCAGCCGTCGTAGCAACAACAGCAGTCTTTGTTTCACCTCTATTAGTGAGCAGTCTTGAGCTCAATATGTTTTAACTCTCCCCCGTCTCTGAAGCATTACACGCTCTGCGGCGCCCACCCAAAGCTGAAACATGGATAGCTACCCCCTTTCTCTCCGCTTCCTGCCCAACATTGATCAGCCTGCGTTTTGGGTGAAAAGACGAAGAGCTCTCAACCTGGCACAGAGATAGCGAAGATATCAATTTAATCGTTTTTATGCTAAACTGATACATCTGCGTGAAAGAAGGCCAAGTTAACTTGAGAGGCGACGAGATAATATTTTACGAATTGTACGTGGAGAAATGGATAAACTGCCTTTGCCGACATAAAATTCTAATTACATTTGAATATATTATGGGAATGACAGTGAGCAATGTGTTACAAATATTTACTATAAAAACAGTCTTGATCACGATTTATTTATTAAGGTGACCGGTTTCGACCACTACTGTGGTCATCTTCAGACCTACAAGTCGTATACAAAGCTTTAATTAGAGGGTTACATACATTAAAGAAAATACGTAAAGCTATAAAACGATGAATTACCATTGAGTAGGAACCTCTTTCTGCTGGAGAATCACTACTGGAGAAACCAGTGCACGTCTTGCTATATATACTGGAGGTTCCGCCCACTTCTGACGGCATGATGTCATTACTAACCAATGAGCTATAAGTCGAATAACAGTGTAAAATTTCTTAGTTAAAAGAACATTGTCAAGAAATAAAAATAAACACACACTAAACTTAGCATATTAAACATCTATTGTCGATTAAGAAGCGTTAAAAATATTTAAATACGTAGGATAGATGAACTTCAGTTTGGCAGTATATGGGTTGCCCTCTCAAGGCCTGTTACTGAATCATTTGGAACCACTGGTTCCCATGGTGAAGCAACCAGTGGTTCCAAATGGTTCACTAACAGGCCTTGAGAGGGCAACCCATATACTGCCAATATGGTTTGCCCTCTCTAGGCCTGTTAGTGAACCATTTGGAACCACTGGTTGCCATGGTGAAGCAACCACTGGTTGCCATGGTGAAGCAACCACTGGTTCCCATGGTGAAGCAACCAGTGGTTCCAAATGGTTCACTAACAGGCCTTGAGAGGGCAACCCATATACTGCCAAACCGACGTTCATTTATCCCACATATTTACATATTTTAACGCTTCTTAATCGACAATAGCTGTTTAATACGCTAAATTTAGTGTGTGTTTATTTTTATTTCTTGACAATGTTCTTTTAACTAAGAAATGTTACATTGTTATTCGACTTATAGCTCATTGGTTAGTAATGACATCATGCCGTCAGAAGAGGGCGGAGCCTCCATTATATACAGTAAGACGTGCACTGGTTTCTCCAGTAGTGATTCTCCAGCAGAAAGAGGTTCCTACTGTCCGCAGATCGTGGTCGTGCGGTAGCGTTCTCGCTTCCCACGCCCGGGTTCCCGGGTTCGATTCCCGGCGGTGTCAGGGATTTTCTCTGCCTCGTTATGACTGGGTGTTGTGTACTGTCCTTAGGTTAGTTAGGTTTAAGTAGTTCTAAGTTCTAGGGGACTGATGACCATAGATGTTAAGTCCCATAGTGCTCAGAGCCATTCGAACCATTTGAGGTTCCTACTCAATGGTAATTCATCGTTTTATAGCTTTATAACTTTATGTATTTTCTTTAATGTATGTAGCCCACTAATTAAAGCTTTGTATACGACTTGTAGGTCTGAAGATGACCACAGTAGTGGTAGAAACCGGTCACCTTAATAAATAAATCGTGATCAAGTCTGTTTTTATAGTAAACATAAAATTCTAAGATTTTGAAAGTTTGTCAACGCAAGAGTTTCATCTGAACTTGAAGAAAATTTATACACAGTTTTCCATAAGCAGGAAATGCATGAATGAATCGAAACTTGGACATATTTATCTTGACGACGATCTGCTTAAAAACGTTATAACACTGTAATCTTCAATGGAACTATCGAGAAGTGGTACAACTGGTACTCGACTATCGAGGCATGTAATTGCTGAGCCGACTGGCGCACCGAAAGAAAGAATGTTGTCTGGATTACATGAATATGCATTATGCTGTAAAAATTTTTGAAGATAAGATCCGATGATGACAGCATAACACTGTGGAACCCGATCAGCCAATAAAATGCTTTCTAGCGATCTTAGCCTGTGAAGTTTCCTTCAGTTATCGGAAAACAAGTCATATAGACGGGTTTAAAAATAATTTAACTGATTTAGTGCGCTGTTTTATCACTGTGGAGGAAACGAGGTCGTAACAACTTTCTCTAAAAAATTAAACAATGAACGCATTGGCTGGATCTGATTGGCCTTATATCACATAGTTGTCGCCGGAACGTTTATGACCAGTATTTTCTGTTGTGAGATTGGGAGTTATAGGTGGGTAAAACAGTAATGGAGTACGTATGTCTTTTCGATCTCATGAGTGAACCGGTATTTAACAACAGGTCTACACTGCAGAATAGTCTTGAGCTTTTGCAGCAGACATTCCATAATCTTACTTTAGGAATAAAATCCACTTCTTAGAAAATATTGGACAAGGTCCACCTGCTTCGAAAACTGAAATAATTTGTACATTGAAGCTAAACGTTTCCATCTTTCCGCCTACTCTCTTAGAAGTGCCTACATCTGCAGTGATTAATTACTTCCGGTCGAGCTCTCGATAAAGTTCCGCTTTCTCCGCGTTGAAACAGAATGTGTGGAAAAGAATTTATCACACAGAAGGTATATCATCCAAAGGAAAAGTATCCAACGCTGTTGGATACAGGGAGTTGCACAAATTTGTTGTGAACTACAGAAAAATTGTAAATGGAGACAAGTCAGACCCTTAAGACAGTCCAGTGAAATATAATAGCCCTAAATACATGAAATAATTGTCATTGTTTAAATCTGTCTGGATCTGCTTAATCGAATTGCCTTTCTGAAAGCTGATCCAAGACTGATTCATTAAAAGAATCGTAAGAAGCTGCGTTTCATCCACGAGACAGCTTACAAGTTACCTGTCTAACCAATTCTTGAGTACTGTCTTAAGATTATGTCATAGGCTTAATTAAAGAGCATCACAGAACTGTTCAACGAATTTCTGTGTGAGACGCCACAGAAAGGAATTTGGACACCACGGCACTGTTTGCTTGTAAAATTCCCGGAGCGGATTTTCCACGCGCGTCAAGAAACACATTTCTTCCGAATTATCTTATTTCACGTAATAACAATGGCGGTGAAGTGAGAAAAACTTAGTTTCGTAAGAAATATACTGACAGACGTCCGCTACGCGCAAGATCTGCGGCAAATGATACTGTTCTATAGGTGCCTACCGCCATACACTATACAGTGATTTGTGAATAACACATGCACCGTTCATAAAATCTTCACGTAAAAACGAAACCAAATCCTGCGATGCAATTGGATACTGTACAGAGATACTGTGAGAATTCTTAAAAACCGAAATCGTTTCCCATGACCTCCACTTGGTCATTAGGCGAGTGCTTTATATTCACAACTTCTACCAGCTATAACTTCCATATACTGCGGTTGTTCATGGAACAATCAACGCTGTGTAAACTTTAGGATCTCACAAGAAAAAATTTTTAGTTTGTTTGCGCCTGCCTGACAAAAAAAGTGAAGCGCTTAGAAGGGGAAGAGTAAACGAAATAAAACGTCACGTTTTGAGAGGGTATTTGACGTCATATCAGTGCTCACAAGATAGTCCAATTTGCAAAGAACTTGGCAGTGTATGATCACTTGCGAGTATGACGTTGTACCGCCTCTGGTCTGGATGCAAGCAGTAATTCGTTTGAGGAGGTTGTCAAAGTCATAAACTGTTGTAAGTGGTGCTAGATATACTGGATACCGGCACCGTGACGGATTGGATGTCGTGGCGGATCTAGCTGGCCGCGGAAACACCTCAACATCACGCAGCAAGTCCATAGAGACGCTTGCCATGAGTGGGCGAGAATTGTCCTGTTGAAAACTGGGGCCGCGATTCTGTCCCATGAGATGTAGCACACGAGGATGTCCATGACGTACCATTGTGCCGTCCCACTCCGCTTAATCATCACCAGCGGTGACTTGAAGTCATACTCGATGGTTCCATACAACATGGTGCAAAGGAGTAATAGCGCTGTGCCTCCCCAAAACATTGGAACAATGGGATCTCTTCCCACTCACCGCCATACACGACGACGATGGTTATCCGATGTAGTGTAGAACCGCAATTCATCGCTGAACACAATGCTACGCCAATCATCAGCAGTGCGTACTTTCCCGTCAGAACACCACTCCAAACGCAGCCGTTTGTGTTGTGATGTTAACGACAGCCTACACATGGGACAGTAATTCCCCAGTCGAGAGCTGTTAGACCAATGGCGCAGGATGACACAGAACGTATCCAATGAGTTCGTTACTTGTTCTCGGATGAGAGGTGTAGATATGAAGGGATCAACGATGTGCTCGCTGCATAATACGGCAATCGTCCCTTGTGAGGGTCAGACGTGGTCGATCGGTACCTTAATGCTGAGTAAACTGCCTTCACCTCTCCATGCAATCCATCATCAGGCCAATGTCTTATCCGAATGGTCCACGTATCTGGTTATTGCACGATTCGACCAGTCGGCCAAATAGAAACCCCCAATACGGTCTCTTTGAAAATCTATCCTATGCTGATACCGCTGTCTCTCACGAGCAAGCGGCATCTCCGTGTCCTTCGCTTTAATAGGATGGGGCCCCTCCACGCCCACACCAACGTGGTGACCAAACCAAAAGTTCTACTGTCACCTCCGTAAACATGTTAGTTTTTGAATCAGGCGTCACAGGATGCGGGCTGTGATGTTATCCATGCGTCTGGGTAAGATTATTCATTAACATGGTCCATCAGGAGATAGAAGTGGTCGAAAACGATTGAAGGGTAGCGGTTGTAAGGGCAGAGGAAAAAAAGTGCCAAGGCCAGCGCCAAGGGAAAAAAAACCTCTGCGACAGTAGGACGGGTAGTAAGGGCAGTAGCGGCTTGCTAGCTGCGACAGAGCATGCAAGGTGAGGGAAGGTTAGCGTGAGGTATCGTGCATCGTTACCTTTGTGGTGCGTGGTCTTTAGCTGGGTCAATCCGGTGCTGCGGCTGGGCTCGCTTGTAGTCTCCTGGGCCGGCCGCAGTGGCTTCCTCCCTGTAACATAAGAGTTCGGCGAGGCAACGCATGCGCTGCTGTTAGGCCCTCTGCTGCGCCTTGTCAGTGACCTGGTGCAGCTTCATCAGGCTGGTGCAGAACGGCGGCGGTCGGCTACCGTTCAGCGTCCTCCTCTACTGGACGCCGCAGCCCTTCCGTAATGTAGCTTCCATGAGCTCCGCTTGTTCAGAGAGCTGCGCCAATTCAGCGTCGGAGGAAAAGGTATTACCGTTCGCTCGCGCTTGTGCGATGAAGGCCGCCCTTTTGGCTTCTCGATCCCTTGCGGGGCACGGTCCCGCAGCAGTCGGCGTTGCCACCGGTTCCGCTGGGGCGGCGGTTGTCTTCTTTGCGCCTCTCACCTGCGGTGCTGCTGGGACAACCGCTGGGATAGGCGCGCAAACGTCCTTCTGCGAGGTCGCAGGAGTGTTCGAGGGACGACTGCGCTGGGGCCTTGGGCGAAGACTGCTCGCAGTTGCCTCAAGGCCTCTTCCTTCTCTGCAGCCACGGCGGCTGCGAAGGCAGCCCTCTCTGCCGCCATGACGGCTTTGAGGGCTGCAGTGGCCTCCCTCACGGCGGTGCCGAGTTCGAGGCCACATCTCTTCTCGGGAGCGCGAGCTGCGTCCTGGCTGCTCGTTTCCGAGCGGCCGTCCCTGCCCCTGGCAGGTGGATCTGCTACTGCGCCGTCCCTCAGCTGCGCCGGGCTGTGCTGCGCCCTACGCCGTTTCCGGCGTCGTCTTCGCTTCTGCCGCTGCGTCGGTGCGGTCGCGGCCGCCTCGCCGCCCCCGGCACGGCTGCGGCTCGAGAAAGCCGCACAACCGCGCCAGCTGGCGACGTGCGGGCCGCCACACCGGACACAAGTCGGCAGAACGTTGCTGCCGCGGTCGCAGACGCGGCTGTCGTGCTCGCCTGAGCACTTGACGCACCGCGCCGCGTTGCGGCAATACTTCGCAACATGGCCTTCGCCCTGGCACCTGAAGCACTGGGGCTGAGGGTCCATGGCGGTCGGGAGAGCCTCTGTCGTAACCGGGAAGCCCAGCAACTTCCGCAAGTCGAAGATGTCGCTCCCGCCGTCGACCGTTTGCACGGTCACGGCATAGAGCGGCGCCCTCTTGCTGTTGGTCCGGTTGTGCAACCTTGCGGTTGCATTACCAAATCCGGCTCGCAGCAGCCCTTCCCGGACCGCTGCCTCATCACAGCACCAAGATAACCCCCTGAGGAGTTCCTAGGTCGTCTTCATCCTTCCTACGGAAGGAGCCTTCTCACGCGCCGGCGGCGCGTCGACGATGTGGTCGGCCACTGCGACCTTGATCGCCCTGTGGTCGGCCACGTTTGCAGCTCGAACGCAGATCAGCGAGTCTGTATCTACAGACTCGTAGACCACCTCGTTCCGAGCGCAGCTCGTCATGGTGTCGAACAGCGCTGTCCACCCGCCTTTGCACTTGACGTACAAAGGGGGGACAGGCCGCGACTCGTCTTCTCGGGAGTTCCTAGCACGGTCGGCAGACTCAGTGAGTTGCACAACCCAAGGACCCTTCGCAGCGGCAGGTTTCCTCTGCGCACCCTTCTTTCCCATGCTGCGAGGCGCGGAACACGACAATTTGCACGCGTTGTGAAAACAACGCACGACAATTTGCTCTCCGCGGCGCCCACAGCACAGAAACCTCTTCACGAGCTCTCAACGGCCGAGTAAGCGAAGCGAGCAACGGCAGCGATGCGCTCGCCTTGTCAGCTCAGGCCGCTCTCGCCTCCGTGTCCTTCGTACGTACCTGCACATTTGAAGGAGGAGGAAGATCCTCGTCTGGGGGCGAAGTTCTAGCGCACGAGGCGCTTCACCTTCTGGCATGACTGTTTGGATAGTAATTACCTGACTTTATCGTTCTGCTTGACTTGTCTTTGTGCATTTTTTTTTTGATAGTAAAGAAAGATTAAAGGATGGTGAGAGGGACAGTGAGAGAAGTAGGAAAACGAACGGCCTAAGTGACTGGCCGGTGGTTATAGTAAGAGTCTCCGCTACGCCTGGTAATTGCCTAGCGTGTGTTCATTACTGAACTTGGCCCTGTAATTGCCCTTTCTGTCTCTGGCAAATAATTCATCGGGAAGCTTCTTCCTTCTCTCTCTCCTACCCGTCCGGTACTCTTCCCACAACCACGGTTCTATAACGTCGACCAGGTTGTCCCATTGGGAGGGCGTGAATATAGGGTAAGAGTTGATGATGGCTAACTCTTTGTCCGTGGCTGCTTCCGCTAATATGGTACGCCATCTATATGTCCGTAGGTCGAGCGGTTGATGGGGGAGGGGAGGCTTAGGCTGGCCGGGTGGGGTGAAGGGGTATGGGAGATCTGAATAAGGGTAGGACCCGTTCTTCAGTGTCGCGGCGATGTTCTTCAGGACGTCCTGTACGTTGCTCACGTTAGGGAATGGTAAGCTAAGTCTCCTCTTCTTCGTTGGCTTCTCGGCTTGCGAGCAGTCAGGAGGCGCCTTAGCGCCCTTGCTTGCGGCTGCCACCTTGGAGGGCGGCAGCCCAGGCGGCACATCCTCCGTTTCCATGGGCGCCACCTCTTGCATTTCTGCAGGGGGCGGAGCGGCGGTTGTTTGCGTGGCCGCGTCGACCCCCACCGGACGACTCACGGCGGGGGCGGCGGCGGGAACTGGCGGCTTCTTCTTGATTGCCCGCAGCTCATCGCGCAGCCATTGGAGCTGGCGAGGCACCACTGCGAGCTCCTCCTTCAGTGCGGCCCTTTCGGCCGCGAAGGCGGCTTGGAAGCCGGCCAGAGCTTCATCGGTGGTGGCCTCAAGGCGGCGCGGCTCGCACCCCTCGCCGGAGCGGGGGGCGGCCGACGAGGCGCTTGACGTCGCCGCAGGGCGTGGTGCTGCGGGTAGACGGCGTGACTCGCGGAGGTAGCCGCAGCTACGCGATTTGGCGGCATGTGGTCCGCCGCAGTTCGCGCAGCAACAGGCTACCCCTCGAGGCTTCGTGCAGCTGCGGGTGTCGTGAGCCGCCGCGCACTTCAAGCACGCGACGGCGTTCTTACACCCGCGCGCAGTATGCCCCAGCCGCTGGCAGTTGTAGCACTGGAGCATCGTCCCGTTCCGCTGCGTTCGCTTACGCCTTGGCTGCCGTTGGCGACCGCCAGTGAACCCCATCGCTTTGATGAGGGCTTCCACTGCGGCAGCAATCTGCTTCCCAGCCATAGCGTTGCGTGTGCGGTGACGAAGTGCGTCGCAGCGAGTCTAACAGCGGAATAGTGGGACCGGGGACGTGGGGACGCCTCCGTGTCCTTCAAGTGGTCTCTGCCCTTTTATACGAGGGGCGTTGGAAAAGTCCGTGGAAAGTCCGAGAGATGGCCCCACCGGCGCGTATAGAGGCCATGTTTGGTTTGTAGCATCTTTGGAAAGAACGCACACCAAGTTTCAGCCACATTGGTCTATTTCTTTGTGTTTGGCATTCGTGTTAATCAAGGAAGTGATTGTCGAAAAATGGACGAAAAAGAATTTCGTGCGGTGATTAAACATTACTTTATGAAAGGCAAAACGCCTCAGGAGGCTAAAGAGAAGCTTGATAAACATTGCGGTGACTCTGCACCTTCGATTAGAACGGTTTATAAGTGGTTTCAAAATTTTCGGAGTGGTCATATGGGCACAAGTGATGCTGAACGTTGTGGACGCCCTGTGAAGGTTACGACTCCAGAAATCATTGATAAAATCCATGATATGGTGATGGATGGCAGAAGAGTTAAGGTGCGTGAGATGGCTAATGCTGTGGGCATCTCAAATGAACGGGTACTTAATATTTTGCATAAACATTTGGGCATGAGAAAGCTATCCGCAAGATGGGCTCCGCGATTGCTCACGCTTGACTAAAAACAGTATCGTGTGAAGTATTGCAAGGATGGTTTGCACCTGTTCAGGAAGAATCCGCAGGACTTTAAGCGTCGTTCCGTCACTGTGGATGAAACACTGATATATTACTATACTCCTCAGACCAAACAACAATCCAAACAATGGGTTACCAAGGGAGAATCTGAACCAAAACAGGCGAAGACCATTCCTTCGGCCGGAAAGGTTGTGGCGACTGTCTTTTGGTATTCGTAAGGGATACTCCTCATCGACTATCTGGAAAAGGGTAAAACTATTACAGGTGAATATTATTCATCGTTATTGGACCGTCCTTTTCCATCACGACAATGCACCAGCACACACCTCAGTAGTTGTGCTCGCAAAATTAATGGAAATAGGATTCCAACTCGTTTCCACTGTTCTCAACACTTGGCTCCTCGGACTACTACTTGTTTCCCAATTTGAAGAAACAGTTCGCGGGACAAAGATTTTATTCAAACAAGGAGGTGATTGTAGCAACTATTAGCTATTTTGCAGACTTGGGCAATTCCTATTATTCGGAAGGGATCAACAAATTAGAACAGCGTTGGACGAAGTATGTAAGTCTAAAAGGAGACTATGTCGAAAAATAAAATAGGTTCATCCCAAACATGAAAGTAGTTTTTATTTTTGAACGGACTTTTCAAAAGCCCCTCGTACCCTATTAGGCCTGGTAACAACACCAAACACGAACAATCCTAATACACTCTGGTGGCCGATTTACCTGTCACAGAGAACTGCACTTTTTCTTTCTTTCTTAAGACGTTACATTGACGTATGATCATGGCTTCTACGTGTTCTTTTTTAATTTTTTTTTGTCATACAGTACCGTTACGACTTTCGTGATCGTACACTTCTTAAGCGTGCTACCTGAATCCGTAATCTGGGGTTCTAGCCTACACTGGAGTAGTGGAAATCATAATGGTCGAATAAATTTTCAGTAGCAGTGTCTGGTACAGGGATAAGAAATGGTGGTGTAATGCTCCCTTTCAGCAGCTATAGGTCAAAGTACTGTTTTAATTTCAAACTGCTCCATGATGCTTGAATGTGACGTAGACGATATTCATCTAAAAATCAGATGGGAACGTTACTGGGCTGTACACACACTGCATTCATGTGCTGTGGTTTATTGGTAAGTCCAGAGATTTGACATCCAGAAACGCAGTTGTGCTGTTGCCGATTCCTACTTTAATCATACATTCGAAGATACCAGAGTCAGAAGACCTTTGTTGCAACTACTTGGTGGCAATATCAATCTCTGGAATTGCTGTACTGCCGTCAGCTTAGCACGATACAAGTAGAGTAACGGTAACGGCCACACCCACGGTGCAGAACATCATCTGTAATTCGCTGCATCCACAACTCCCCATCAGTTCCTAAAGGATATAGTTCGCTCCAAGGCTTGCTCTCTACATTACGCCTTCCACCAGACTTTATGTAACAGGTGAATGCCATTTAGAAGTGTCGTCTTCGTACGCAAACGAGTTTTCAGTGCTAAACCAATAAAGAAATCTCACAGCAAATAGACCGAAAAACTTGAAATAAGGTAAATAATAATGGTCAGTTATAGTCACTCAGTTCAATGTGGCAAACACTGCCTTACTATACACGCAAGTCAGGTATTTTATATCAGCTGTCATATACATACAACGAAGTATTGGTTCACGTGACGAACAGTAATACCTTAATAATAAGGCGCCAAGATCTCGCAGTTATATTACAGTATATCCCCGTTTAATAGTGCATGTGACGTGACTGCGAATCTACATCAAATCTTAAAAACCGTATCAAGTCTACTGAGATTTAAGTAATGAAGGACTGTTTAAATCAATGAACAGATTAAAGTATTGACGTTATAATGCCAACAATCGTATGTCAACAAGTTTGCGGTCCTTATTAAAAAGCCACGGAATGCAAATATCACCCACGATGGCCTTGGCTGTACGACATGTAACCAGAGAGTAGCGAGACGTCTGTTCTAAGTACATTAGACAGTACAGCGGACAATACGATCCCATGAGTACTTGGAGCGTTACGTGCATGACGGAGATGCTCATGTAGTGCGAATAGTGGGAAGACACTAGCTTTGGGTACAAATTACTCCTGTACACCAAGAACGCACTATGTGATCTGAAATATGGATCCACACAACCCAGACAGATATTCGTTAAAGTGAAAATACTCACCACCTAAACTCGAGAAATTTAAAAGTAACTAGCATTCACTAGGAAAGTCATATTGATGACCTGCATGGATATAGGGAGCTCTGTACGGGGCGCTTTCTGGAGAGGAGCAGAAATGTCACTAGCATCTCTTCAGTGACTTGTTGATAAGACACTTGATATGCCTGTTTCAGGACCAATTAGTCGTGAGCTAATGCAACACGCCGCTCACAAGTCGATCCAATGCCTAGACTTAGCGCCAGTAGGTTTTACGAAGCCACGCCGTCGAATCCGCCCCCCTCCTCGCCTTAGCTCCGTTATTGACCTTTGTATGTGAAGTGGCGTTAGAAGTGTGTTCGAAAGTAATATGTTTTTAAATGAAACCATTACCGCATTTGGCTGGTTTCAACAGTACAATTGTACATTTCTCGAAGCCAGAATAGTGCTACAGTAGTTTTGTTGTTGTTGTGGTCTTCAGTCCTGAGACTGGTTTGATGCAGCTCTCCATGCTACTCTATCCTGTGCAAGCTTCTTCATCTCCCAGTACCTACTGCAACCTACATCCTTCGCAATCTGCTTAGTGTATTGATCTCTTCGTCTCCCTCTACGGTTTTTACCCTCCACGCTGCCCTCCAATGCTAAATTTGTGATCCCTTGATGCCTCAAAACATGTCCTACCAACCGATCCCTTCTTCTAGTCAAGTTGTGCCACAAACTTCTCTTCTCCCCAATCCTATTCAATACCTCCTCATTAGTTACGTGATCTACCCACCTTAACTTCAGCATTCTTCTGTAGCACCACATTTCGAAAGCTTCTATTCTCTTCTTGTCCAAACTGGTTATCGTCCATGTTTCACTTCCATACATGGCTACACTCCATACAAATACTTTCAGAAACGACTTCCTGACACTTAAATCTATACTCGATGTTAACAAATTTCTCTTCTTCAGAAACGATTTCCTTGCCATTGCCAGTCTACATTTTATATCCTCTCTACTTCGACCATCATCAGTTATTTTACTCCCTAAATAGCAAAACTCCTTTACTACTTTAAGTGTCTCATTTCCTAATCTAATCCCCTCAGCATCACCCGATTTAATTTGACTACATTCCATTTATTGCGATAGCAATTTAGATATGTTTTCATTTTCAAGCATTGTGCAATGTTGTGACCCACTCAGTAATATATTGATATACCGAAACGTTATGACCACTGCAAGGCTGGATGCCTCCGGGTGCCGTTGCGCTGTAAGAAAAGTATGTAAGCCGATCAGAGACGGATGGGGATTACCCTAGCGAAGATATGCGCTGGAAATAGAGAAATCCACTGAGATAAGCGACATTGCCAAAGGGCAGGTTATTATTGCGCAGAGGCTGTGAACGAGTATTTCGAAAACGGCGAAGCTGGTCGAATGTTAACGTGTTGCTGTCGTGAGCATCTACTGAAAGTGGTAGAAGGGCACTGATATTACCACTGGGCGCTAAATCGTTGGATGCCCACGACTCTTCACAACACGTGGGTTTTAGAGGCTTGTCTACTCTGTAAAGCAGGATAGATGGTGTGATCTGTGGCGTCTCTGGCGAAAGAGAACAATGCTGGTGGACGCACATGTATCGGAGCACACGATTCCGCGCACACTGTCGAACAAGGGTGCAGCAGACGACCCCTAAGTCTTCATCGTACTCGTCATGTTCGTCAGTTACGATTGTAGTGTGCTCTGGATCTTCGGGATTGGACCGTGTACCATTGTAAACTTGTCGGCTAGGCGGATGAATTGCGTTTCTGCGTAATCAGGTCGATGGTCGTCTCCACGAATGCCGTCATCCAGGCGAACATCTGTTCGAAACGTCCACCGAGCCACGGACGTAGACTGGTGGGAACAGTATTGTGCTATGACAGACATTCGCCGGCGCTTGCACGGGATCTGTGGTAGTACTCGAAGATACTAGGTCAGCTGCGGACCACCTGCATCCCTTCAAGCTTGATGTCTTCCTTGACGACAACGTCATCTTTCGACAGTATAATTGTACGTGTCTCGCAGCCAGAATAGTGCTACACTGGATCGAGGAGCATGGCTGTGAAATCACGTTAACGTCTTGGCTACCATATTCACCTGATGTGAATCCGATGACACCCATCTGTCTTCCTATCGAACGTCATCACCGCGTAAACAAATCAGCACCCAAATATTTAAGGGAATTACATGACTTGCGCGTTGACACGTAGAGCCACGTGGGTCCACAAGTTTACCAACGAGTTGTAGAATCGATGAAACGCAGAACGGGTGGTACATCGCGCTATAAAACCGGCCCAACAAAAAGTTAAGTATGTGGGCATAATGTTTTGACTCGTCAGTGTATAAAGCTGTGCCATGCTGGTAAGAGGAATAGCATGATGTGTTGTCAATTTATCAACTGTTCCTTATACCACATGCGTTACAGAGCTGGTGAAATAATAACGTAAACACTGATGTTTAAATGTCGTGTAGTGGTCGTGGTAACTGGATCACAAAGGCGGCAAAGATGTATCAAGGGTATTAGAAAAGTGTCTGTTGCGTTAGAACAAACACTTTTCATTTAAAATTTCACAAAGGCTGTGGACTCAGTTACCATCAAACATATGAAAGTAATATGGTTATGCTGAAAAAGAAGCCTACAGTCATTACCAAATACCATTTTGTAACAATGTTACTACATGTTTCATCTTCACAAATGGACTTCAACTAAAATGAGACTATTTTCGAGTATAGGAAAATGCATCAAGAAGGTTTGCGTTGCCTAGCTACTTGGCTTCAGGCATTGCACTTAACATTGTAGAGAAGACCTTGTTGGACTGAAATCATTCCTCTTACTGCTGTTTTCTTTTTTCCTTTAAACTGAAATCTCAGTAAATCTGTCTAATCCCATCTCTATTAAATTTACTGTTCTGTAAGTCTCGCAACTTGGTCAAAAATGTGGTACGCTTATGTCACTACACGTGAGCTGTGTGTGTATGTATTGGGGTGAAAGGGAATTATGTGTGTGTACGTGCGTCGGTACTGAAAGCGACAACGTGAAGCTCAACCTTGGAAGTGTATGGGTGTTTCTTTAGCGGTTTTTTGAAACTTAGTCATAGTTTGTGAAAACGGCTCCTATCGCTGCTCTCTCCTTCAACGCTTGAGCGAAGCAGCCAATGGACCAATATTTTGTAGTCTTTGGTAATCAGCCGAACACAGTTCGCTACTACAAGCATAGCGCTTCAGTCGCGAAGTAAAACCGACTCGTCACGATATGAAGGTGTGAACATCGCGTTGACAACGAGGTCATTAAACCTAAATCACAAGCTTGGAATGAGGAAACATAAGGAAGAAAATCGTGTCCTCCTACTAACCGTATTGGGATTTGCCTCATGCTAGTTTGGACAAAGACGGAAAACTCAAATCCGGATGTCCGGACATAGATTTGAATTCATGGGCTCCTTAATGCGTGCAACGTAATTTTTCACCACGTTTATTTCTGTTACAAGGCATTCAAAATATTTTCCGTTCTCCAGCGTGTTACATGTAGGGCGTACATCACACGTTCGTAACAATGAAAATAATTTAATTATGTATCGAGTAAGGCGGATGTTTGTGAAGAATACTGGCCATTTGTTGTCTGTCCCAAACCTGTTGGTGATCTGTCTCTCAGCTCGCATTGTGAGGATTGCCCTGGGGTATCAAAGGTATAAGAATATTGTCTGCTGTGTTAGCACGAACACATATTGTGAACATTTTGATACAGAATTCGATCTGACATGCTCTGGAAGGAGGCATGTAGCTATAATTAAAATGCGATGAATTTCAGTCTTATCCATTACATCCATTATTGAAAAAGTGATGCTAAACTGATATAAGAGGAAGTACGTATATGGTCTAAAAAAGATTCGCAATGCATCTCTAATAATAAGAAAACCTCAGTGTTAGCCATTAGACCGTGTTCCCTGTAACGGTGTCGAACACTATAAATAAGATTACGGAGCTACCTTCCACAAATTACTTACGTTCGTCCAAATGACGAAATTCTAATTTGTAGTTATTTAACGGAGACCATACTTCCATATAAGTCTGTGACGGTAAATAGCGTAGGAACTATTACCGCTAAACCATCACACACATCCATGCCCGAGGCCGGATTCGAACCTTTGACCGTAGCGGTCGCGCGGTTCGAGACTGAAGCGCCTAGAACCGCTCGGCCATACTTGTGCAGATGTTTGTAATATGGAAGGTGAATCTATTTAGTAAATAAGTTTTCATCGACTTAACACTGTAAACGTGCTCACGCTGAAGAATTCCTAGAGACTGCATTCGTAAACCCTTGCATACTGCACCGCTACTTAAGTACAAGTAACACTACTGAAAACAAAATTCGAGGTGAGAATGTGTAGTGTGAGGGCGAAGACACGAGAAGGTATTTCAGTGTGTTGTCAACACTGCGTTAATGAGTAAGTGCATATTCTTTACAGATGCGCCGAACTTTCCATATTTCATGTATTTACACTGGGGGCACCTATGCTCAGTTGAACACAATCGCGAAGGTAACTGATGTAACAATTTGAGCGAACTATCCTGTAACGAGCTGCTGGTGACAGTGATTCCTCGCATCAAATCACTGAATCTGACCAGTTTCTGAAAGATAGTAGATAGACCTGGCTGCTCAGACTTGATGGGACCATTTTCTGTGCAAATTAGCAGATGTTTGGATGTGTTTTACGTATTTACATATGTTTTAGCAAGTAATTATTATACGTTTATCGGTGAAAATGCTAATCTGACTGGTAAGAAATTTTCACTTGATGGAGTAGTAATCGCGGTGCAGATGGTGTTGGTAAAAGGATCATAACAGCAACATATTACGCAGTGATTCCTACGAATAGTTGCTACATTGAGTATTTTATCAAGCTGTACAGGTTTTGCCTATCACGATTTGGTCGGCGTCACGTGTTACGACCCCACTAACGACTTAAAAATTTCTTGCGTTAGCTGCATGGGTGTCCTCCCAATGCCAGCGTGGACACACTTAGGAGATACATCACTTGTTACACGGCATAGCAGAAAACAGTTTTGTCTGTGAAGAATAGCTCGTCGTAATCGCTGCATAATACCGCTCTTTCCGAAATTATACTCATATAGGGAAAATAGCTTGACATCGCGACGTTCTCCCCATCGACATCTGTGAGGCAACTTTTCAGCTTCAGAGTAAAGTTAATGGTTCAGTTCCTTTTTTGTAGTTGTTCCCTGAAAGTGTGTTTTTCGAAGATACTAAGTGATAGGGCTAAATAATCTGATAAATAAATAAAATTTAAATGACAGATAAGTCGCTGACGCCAGAGCTGAAACTGGTTGCCACAGTATGCAAACACAATCGAACGCTGGCGACCACCAAATGAACGTTGAGGCTTAGTATTTGCTAAATGTCACAACTGCTAGTGGAGCTATAAATCTTACCAGTCACGAATCAAAGATATGAGTAGGCTACATGCCGTTAGACAGCTCGTGACATATGGCGGAGGGAATGGGGGACGACGTCTGGTTCACAACGGGGACATTATAGGGCAGGAAAGTGCTGAGCTTAAGAACAAGTGTAGCAAAAAAGAAAGTCATGTGTTCAGTAGAGAAAAGTAGGTCACTGCGAAGTCAAGTAAACAATTTGTCATGTGCTATTTCGTTACCAGTGAATACTAAAGGGTCAGTGTCAACTGCAGCTTCGTACCAATCGTCATGGCCCGCAGACTTCTCGATCTTAAAACAGAAATTCTGGAAAATTGGTTACCAAAACTAGCTTCATAAAAGTCTTTAGTGCTAGGGACAGGCGCAGCTGTAACACGTAGATCTATTAAGGAAAAAAAAATTGACGAAAAGCTTGAAGTAACATGGAGAATACTAGGACTACAGATTTCAGTATTTAATAGAATTAATAGTTTTAAGAACTTCATACAGACTTCCCATATGCTGCTCCACTTCGCAATTGTAAGTTTCCGAGGATGTGTAACACAATAATCACACTCTAGTTTCATTAGGTCTATCTTGGAGTAGAATCAGTTAAACAAATAAATTACATCTGATAATGTAACACGTCTCAGTGTTTCACAGTGTAATTCCTGTTGACTTAAACAATCATACGCCTTGTGCCTTATAACGAATGGTGTGCATAACGTAAGAAACAATTACTACATTCTTCTTGTCAACCCTTCAGTGTCCTCATAATCTTTGTCTCCATCGTCTTTCCATACCACTACCGCCGTTGTCATCTCGTCATTTAATCCCATAATTGTAATCGTCATCTCGTCATTCAGTCCCGTCACTGGAATCGCCTGGTCATTCTGTCCCATCACTGCAATCGTAATTTCGTCATTCCATCCTGTCAAGGCCACTGTCATCTTGTCATCGATCACATGACGATAATCATCAGTCCATCCTATCTTCATCTCATCTTTCATTTCTTTAGCATTCTTTTTCATTCATTCTGAGAAACTTTGTCATTCTTCCCATCTTATTTTTCTTTACCTTTATCCCGCAGGGTCGGCATGGTTACCACAGATTTGATAGGGTTAATTAAGGGGTGACCGGATGCTCTTCTTGTCATCGTTACCCCCTCCCCTGGAGGGAATATGTGTATCCCAGATGCCTGTGTGCGGTGTTATTCATGCGAAAGGGTGCGAAATTTTTATAAATGTTTGTGAATCGTGTAACTAAAAATGGCTCTGAGCACTATGGGACTTAACTTCTAAGGTCATCAGTCCCCTAGAACTTAGAGCTACTTAAACCTAACTAACCTAAGGACATCACACACATCCATGCCCGAGGCAGGATTCGAACCTGCTGTAGGGAAGCAGCCTACTCACGCTGCAGCAAATTCACATCAGTTTCCATTGTGTGTTAGTCAGTCTGCTAGCTCTGACGTCATAGATGTTGCGCAATACCTTAAAAATCAAGCAAATGACATAAAACTTTCCTAGTATGTCTGGAATAATGATAAACTAATGTGTGTTAAATATCAGCTTGATAACTTCAGCCGTTTCCTTTATTTGGACGTTTTTCTATAAAAATAATTGGCGGCACAGAAAAGAGCTAGAGACTGCAAAATTTGTATTTAGATTCAGCTTTCATAATGATTTAATAAAAATAGTACTTTGGATTTCACAAATTAAGATGTTAGTGTAAATTCATGATTTTGTTGTTTTCATCTCAAAACTAGAGGAAGCAAGATAGATTAAGTGAGCTTATAAATCATACTAGGATGTTTAGATTTTAATAGGTTGGAGGTCCGCTATGATGATGAAGCTGTAAAAAGTTTCTTTCAAATATCTATTAAATTATAGCAATAGCGGATCTCAGAAGGGACAGTTCAGAGCCCATCTGCTGCGTGCAGTGCAATTAAATTAATTCTCTCGCCTAAGTTATTAAAGTTAGCCACGTCAAAAATTTATTATCAATACTTCCCTGCGTGCTGAATGCACAGTTAAATTAGGAGCTTCATCGGCCTTCAGCAAGAGAAGCTAAAATTTATTATGCAACTTGAAGTGGTGCGTTACTAGCACAGCAGCTAGTCGAGACAGCCGATTTGATCGAGCGTTTTCTCAGCGGTCCGCACCCCGGCTTTATATATAAGAGCACTGTGCGAGGAAGCCAAGGCCCCAGTTCTCTCCAGACGCTGAATGACACGCCATCTGTGTCGGGAATCGCGCCGCGCCAGGATCAGTGCTACTAACAGCCTCGGGTGCCGTATTCTGTTATTCGAGATGCGCGTAACCAGTAAAGCGTTTCAAGTAAAGTGTTAATTCGGGAATGATTTTCATTATCTAACCTCAGTGTGCGTATTGTCGTATTTTCACGTGCCGTCGCGGGACAGACATTCTACTACTAATATAGCGTGGCGTTTGATGAGATATTTCATCAAATTATGGCGAGCATTCATTTCAACAATTATTTCGGACATTTATAGTTGCATTGGCGCAATAGACTCTGAACTGTTCTGTTAGTTAGGTTGGAGGGATATTTGTGTGTATATTTGTGATTTTGAGAATATACTCAACTATTTTGGAAAGTCGTCTTTGATTAGAAATCCCGAACAACTTCCTGACTCTACAGAGCTACAAGCTGCAGCTATAATTGTAATCTCAAGGAAGTGGGCACTAGGAACTCTATTTACAGGCTTCAGGTTTTGTCAAATCGCTTTCTGGGGGTCTACAAAGTAAATAGAGAGCCAGTGTTGAGAACGGCGAAAGACAGCATTAACAACATTCTAATAGCCAGAAACTTTCAACATAACAAACATTTTGTACAGCAACTAAAATATTTCCCAATTATTACGCTTAACTCGCCGCCCCACACTGCGACCGTAGCGGTCGCGCGGTTCCAGACTGTAGCGCCTTTAACCGCTTGACCACCCCGGCCGGCGAATCGTGTAACTGCTGCGGGCTCTGGGTACAAGCCCGGTATTCACCTATTCGGATGTGGGAAAAAGCCTATCAACCACATCCAGATTGGCCGGCACGGCAACCCTCTAGTTAATTCGCCATGCGGATTCGATCCGGCGCTTTAGCATACACGGCTACCCGGGCTGTTGTTACAGATTGTCCCCGTACTAGAGCAGTTATCCAACAGTGACACCAGTTCCGGCGTAGGCAGAGCTTTGAACGCCCTTCGCGATGGAGCCACAGCATAACGGCGCAGAGTACGTAGGCGGACTCTGAGCGGCAGCGGGCGCGCTGTTTGTTTGCGGCGCGGGGCGCGGGTCGGCGACCGAAGTGTGCGAAAGTGAAATCTGGGAGGTGCGGCCAGCCCGCCGCCGAGGCCGCCTGCCTCAACCTGTTGGCGGGCGCGGCTTCCGCCACCTCCACACACGCGCCATTCGTTGACCCCGGCCGCGGCCCTGCCGCCGCCGATCCGCCTCTGACGGACGCTCTCACTTTCCGTAGCGCCACCGGCCTTCCCACGGGACGTGGCAACTGCGCAGTCGCGTCTGCCCACCAGATACTGGCTGCGCGAACGACTCGGAAGGGGCTGCTCTGACTTTTTATGGCGACATTACCCACTGGAACGCATCCTAGAGCTGAAGAGATGATTTCGCCCTAGGTTGTATTAGCGCAGACGTGTTAACCCTTAACTACTCTAGTGAAATGCTCATACACTAATACTCTAGTGGGGTGTCGGAGTACCCCAATAAGAAAAACGAAACTGTAATTTAAGGAAATTTTATTTTGAATTGCACTTTTATCACTGAATATTATAAACATTTTTTACGTATTTGAGATATGATTACAAACAATTTTGGCACACTGAAAATCTGTGGTTGGGGCAAACATGTTTTGAGCATTTTTCACACACTATTTTGGTTTTCTTGCCCTCATTTCTTGCGCACATGTAGCATCTTGCTTTCCTCATGGGTTCTGGCTCTGAAGATGTTGAGGTAAGAGGAGTACCACCAAGTTTAACAACAACGTCTCTCAGTTCACGAGAAAGGGGTCGGACATCTCGACGTTGTATATGGGGCTTTACTAAATCAATTCCAAGCTTTTGTAGCAATTCTCTTCTTTTTAAATCATTTGTTTCATCAAGTTGTTTGGTGCACTGAAGCAAAGACAGCAGCATTGACTCTTACTATGTTTAGAATGGCATAAAATACAGACATTGGCCATCTGCGTGTTCGCCGTGATAACGAATAATTGGCGCACATTTGGTCCAGTGCGTCCACTCCTCCTTTTGTGGCATTGTAATCAATCATCATTTCAGGTTTTTTCTGCTGAGTACTAATTTTCTGATCGTGATGCATAGATGAGAGCAACACAACAGCTCGACCTTTCCGAGGAACATAAGAACAAATTGTCTTTCCTTCGTTATGCCCAAATAATGCAGATTCTACTGGGCGCTTTCTATTTGGTTTGAATTCTTCTGGGATCTGCGGTTTATTTTGCTTTAGAGAGCCTAAGACAGTAAACTTTTTGGCTTCTAGTTGATCACAGAGTTCAAGTGACATGAACCAATTGTCTACTGTCACATGTTTATTGCTTCCCTCAATTGGTGTTATTAATTTCAAAACATCCTGTGTTGGGGTTGATAATGTACTTTTATTTGTCCCTTTTCCTGTGTAAACAAATGCATTGCATAAATAGAATGTTCGTGAGTCACAAAGGCACATAACTTTGAGGCCGAATTTGGCTGGCTTCTTGGGCATATACATGCGAAATTTGCACCTACCACGAAAGGGTACATACATTTCATCGATTGTCACGTACGCTCCTGCAGTATAATACTTTTGACATTTGTCTATAAAGAGTTCCCACGCATCTCTAATAGCTGCAAGTCTGTCATCAGCCTTCCTAGCATCTCTTGTAGCAGCACAATCGAATCGCAAACAAGACAAAATGAATAAAAATCTCTGAACGCTCATAGTGGCCCGAAACACATCACGACCAGTTCCATCATTAGCAAAAAGTCCAACAACATTTTCGTGATTGGATTTCATTACTCCTGATCAATAAAGCAGACCCAAAAATGCTACCGAGCGAGGTGGCGCAGTGGTTAGCACACTAGACTCGCATTCGGGAGGACGACGGTTCAATCCCGTCTCCAGCCATCCTGATTTAGGTTTTCCGTGCTTTCCCTAAATCGGTTCAGGCAAATGCCGGGATGGTTCCTTTGAAAGGGCACGGCCGATTTCCTTCCTCATCCTTCCCTAACCCGAGCTTGCGCTCCGTCTCTAATGACCTCGTTGTCGACGGGACGTTAAACACTAAACTCCTCCTCCTCCAGAAATGCTCTCAGTTCTATTATATCTAGCGGCTTTATGAACGCTGGCTTAGGAGCTCTGTATTTGTTTGACATGTCATGTATCTTGACATTTGTATTGGTGAGTATTAGTTGCAATAAATCTTCACTAATGAACAGTTCCCAAGCAGATAATGTCAGATGAATCAATCGTTTTTGCTTCACGTTTACCACCTGGAAGATGACTAAGTATATTGTGAGCACGGGTACGAGTTGTAGGAGCAGCCTCTTTTGACCACTTGTAGCACTGCTTTCTTTTCCAAAACAAAAAAATTATATATATATATATATATATATATATATATATATATATATATATATATATATATATATAATATTGTCAGCGGAAGGTCCAATACACGCCTCTTCATCTGATTCTTCAAAGCTACTTTCTGATGTAGCTTCAGAGGTGGAATCATGATCACTTAGTATAAATTCATCATCTGCTGTGCCGGCCGGAGTGGCCGCGCGGTTAAAGGCGCTTCAGTCTGGAACCGCACGACCGTTACGGTCGCAGGTTCGAATCCTGCCTCGGGCATGGATGTGTGGGATGTCCTTAGGTTAGTTAGGTTTAAGTAGTTCTAAGTTCTAGGGGACTTATGACCACAGCAGTTGAGTCCCATAGTGCTCAGAGCCATTTGAACCATTTGAACCACCATCTGCTGTGGTTTCCTTATCAGATTGCAAAAACGCAGGATCATTTACTATTCTTTCCAACTCATCTCTTAAAGACTTCGATGATGCCATTCTGAAAAATAATGCATTCACTCTCACATAACCTTAACAACGTTATCATGGAAAATGTGTTGTTTTCGAAGTACTCTAAGATTTCAGTCGCGTAAAACACTAAATGAGATAGTCAAAAACAACTTACGTTAATACTCCGGTGGGGTATTCTGAGACCTCTTTTTCTTTATCTCACACAATAATACTGGAAACACCGCATTCAACACTCCGTGTTAAAAGGCAGCACTTCACTGAGGATTACTAAGAACACAGGTGCCATCTGTTGTTCCGTTCGCGTACTACGTATTGTATTCTATCGTCTGGGGTTCTCCGGGACCCCACTAGAGCAGTTAAGGGTTAAAATCCATCACACACATGGTGTTCGAGGCCCACGAGATATAATACGGGCCTCGCAAAGAATTTGTGACGTCACTCTAGTCGGCTCGTCCCATACGCTCGGCTCCGTGTAGCGCCCACGAGAAACCAGTACGTAGTTGTAAAGGTACCTACTAAAGGGGTTACGTTTTTCGAGAGCTTGCAAGCATTTAAACGCACACTCAAGAATTATTTAACTCCACTGAAATAGCTATTCGGTCCCCGCCGGACACGGCTACTGGCATTCGTGTGAGCTGCAGTGTCACGTGCTGCGACGTATACTCCACGACGTGTCTTTCTCGTGGACGGGTCTGATACTTCATAAGCGGTTGGAAACAAAAGTTTTCGACAATCTTTAGTAGGAGGAGGGCGTGAATTCTGAGATACTGTTGACACTTGTGATTATTTAATAAAATGCTGCATAAGCCACGGGGTAGTCTGCGAGAAGTAGTGAATTTTTGTTTTGTTATTAGCAGGTTTAGCCTATATTTACACCAATATAACTTGCAAATCGTTGATCTACACAGACTGCCATTAGTGAAAAGCCAAATACAATTTTATTCCTATCTGACTAAGAATTACAGTTTCAAACATGGAATTTATTACTGAATCAAACAATGGAAAATCCAGGATGGAATGTAACAATATTGTGAAAAGTTGCTACTCACCATACAGATGCTGAGTCGCAGATAAGCACAACAAAAAGACTGTCACAAATAATAGCTTTAGGCCTTACTGGCCGAAAGCTATTATTTGTGAAATTTTTTTTCTTGTGCCTCTCTGCGACTCAGAATCTCCGCTATATCGTGAGCAGCAACTTTCCTTTTCATGATTTATTACTTAAATTCGGCTGAATAGTTGTAGGTATAGATGTGCTACCAAAGCGATATATGATAATTTTTGCTGGACCAGGACTCTAACCCTAATTTTCCGCATGTAACGAGCGGTCGTCTTACCACTTAGGCTAACTAAGCACGCACCCCGGATCGACCCTAACTTCCAGACGTCTTACACCCATCTATTTGTTCTCTTGGTTATTAATTCATTTACCCACACTGGCACATATCGACAACGTGAAGACGTAGACTGTTGTTTTCATCTTTGTCACAGGCCCATCTTCGCCTTGTATATATGTATATTTAATGACGAACTACAGTTTCAAATATTGAAATTTTCTATGTATATTATTACCATTAAATCGAATTTCAGGAATAAATTTCAGTATTCGAAACTGTAGTTTGTCATCAAATATAAATATTTATAAGGTGAAGAGAAGTCTATGACGAAAATGACAACGGAAGTCTATGTCCTCTCGTTGTCTTGATTCTAAAACTTCCACGGTAATCACGAAATGTGCGAGTCTGCGTAATAACCTATGAGCAGAAACGGATAGATGTCCAGCTGCGGATATGCGGATCTACGACAAATCTCTCTTTGTCCAAAAGTGGAATGGCTTCTGGAGCGCTACTGCTCATAGTAATAAACGCACAATCAAGGAGTCCTCTCGGAAGGAGTCCACTATTTTATGCCGTTTACACATTGGCCATACACGGCTCACCCATTGTTTCCTGTTTCCTCCTAGGTAACGAGCCACCTCCACAAAGTGGTTGTGGAGCCAGACCGACGATATCTCACATATTGGTGGAATGTCCCCTTCTTTCGGCCCTTCCCGATTCCTTAAATTTAATATTATCAGAAGATCCACGGATGGCTGAACCGATCCTTGTTTTCTTCCGTGAAAGTGGTTTTTATTTCCAGGTTTAAAGTTCTCCTTTAGTCTTGGACCAGGGGTAGGATGGTTGTGGTTGGGACTTCTTTTACAGTCTTCTCGGTCTGTGATCCTATGACCGCCCTCCCTTTTTTTCCAGTTTTTAGATTTGGTTTCATCTTTTACGCCTTTGCTATGTGTGTTTAATGTTCATTTTATAATTTGACTCTTCTGACTGGATCCGTCCACTTTTAGCAGACGCTCTTCCTTCTGTGATTCATTTCAGTATCGCGGGACTCATGACCTCGCCGTTTGGTCCCTTAACCCCCCTCAATCAGTCAATAAATTAATCACAATCCTCCGCATAGATATGCTAGGGATTTGTAATCTTCCGGAATGCTGATGGACAGATCTCTGTGGGTTTCGTTGCACAGCAACACGAACTCGTAGGATATTTTCCAACTTTCGAACTGTCTTTTCAGATCCACTACGCTTCATATCTCATCTCGCGCTATTGTTTTGTCCCCTTGGACATTGACAGAAATGGCGGTCTCTTCCACTACCTCAATATTCATCTGTACTGGACCAACGTTCTATACTGAACTGGATGGCATACATACTACGTGGGTCCGATAAGATGAGGTAAATGGCGCGAGCACATCTACGTCTTGTCATGGTGGGCAACTGGAAATACACTATTTCCCGTAAGCCAGAAAACATCCTCTTTACATTTTATTGTAGGAATAAGCTTTCCTAGAATTAACATTTGATCTCGGTTTTAAATCGTGCAGTGTCATATTAAGGGCAACACATGAGGTCACCGCGGTATATGTTTTCAGCTGTCACGGATACGAACAAAGGGCATATCAAAAGATTTTTTACACTAGTTGTGGCTCGACATCTTGCATGCCTGTCGTCCTTGTAGGTTATGTAAACTGTACCACAAAGTTGAGATGGACGTTCCTTAATTATAGTACAGTGGACTTCTGATTAGCTTTCCAATGCACACCGAATGCGGTTGCTAATGCTTGTGGGTTGCTCAAAGTGTCGAGGTGTTTTTTCCAAAACCTCAGTGAATTTGATCTAGATAATAAAACTTAATACTAGGGGATATTCCATGAGGCGGGACCATACCAAGAAGTGAATTACCAACAGAGGCGGCTGAACCAATAGAAATTCCTTTGATTCAGGTAAAACCATAACTCTAATTGTAAAATGTAAACTTTCACGACAGGAAGTCACTTATTGAGATGTTCCATTGAGATGTTCTGTGTTTGGATGAATGTCTTCTTGAAACCTATAGTTCCGTCACAGTCTGCAGATGACCTCTTCATGGGAGGTTGTAGCGGTTGTAGCTTTTTCGAGGGGCCGGTGCACAACTTGACTCGCTATCAGTACGAGTTTATTTGCCGAAGTACCGGGGGTTGTCCAAGTCATCACCCGGCTGCGTTCACAATAGCGAGCCATGTTATGCATCGGACCTTCGAAAAAGATACAACTCCCCCCCCCCTCCTCCTCACGAAGATATAATTCGCAAACGAGGACGAAACCTTAGGTTTCAAGAAGAAATTCATCCGACCATCGTATCACAGCCCCGAATATAATTGTAACCACGGTTCTGAGAAACGCCGTAATTTGAAGAAATTTGGTGGAGTTGCTTGCCGCGAGGAAAATCACGCGTTCGTTAGTGGGTCCTTAAGAAGTTCAGAAGACTTCAAGCCACTTTGGGTTACGCAGAAGTCATAATATTCAGATTTCTACAGGTAAGATACACAAGACACTGTGTTCAGCAGAATAATGTCACTTTGGGAGGTTAGCATGAAATCGCAGTTTTCCCTTCGGTGCGTGTAAAGACTTAGGGGTGATGTCGATTTTCGAAGGTAAGTGGTTAACAGCTACTTGTAGGAGGAGATGAACGACGAAATAGCTTTTTTCGTAAAATTTGAGTTTCTTCAGGCAACCAGTGGGCCAAGTCTCTTCAAAACCTGGACAGAATAGAAAAAGAAGGTGCACGTTTTGACTTGAGTCCCGCGAAATCTTGTGCATATTGGATTGGTGAATACTTGCCCAATGCTGCGGGTTCATTCTGGTCTAAAGTCGATAGGATACGTGACGTGGCAGTTGGCGGTAAACAGCGAATAAGATAACGACACATTCCTCGGTTATTGTTTGTGTGGCTTGTTTAATATACGACAGCTATCCTGCCTAGTTGTAAGGATAAAGTAAGGTGGGAAGCACTCCAGAAGACATGTTTGACATTTTTAACTGCTGCAGTGACGTAAATCAACTTATAACTAAACTACTACCCATGTTATCCGAAATCGTTGACTACAAATTTTGCTCTGCGTGTCTCTCCCCACCTTAATGGTATAGTTATCGAGTTCAGATGTTTCTGTGTGAACATATTCGCTCGTTTTTACTGGACGATCATATTTCTACCATGCGGCAGCCTCAAGTGGTAAAAATTGGTCCCTTATTATTGCAGTTATCTTATAAACTATTATATGCACAAAACATTTCACTATGGTTTTCTATTGTGAGCTATTGGGAAATGTGATCATATTTTTTTCGCAAATTGGCGGATAATATTTTTACAAAATTAAAATTTCCCCGAACATCTTTTTTCCTTTTGCGAAATGCTGCAGAACTATTCACATTTTCTACAGAGGGCTCTGGAACTAGAACGTCTCTATATAAAAAAAAAGAATAATTCTCGAAAATCGGATGCCAATTTTTCCGTACTCTTCAATAATGCCCGATGCTGACATCAGCCCACATAGTTTCGGTGCAAGTGTAGGCTATGCCATAGTCGAAGCTGCTCCATTGCTTCCAAATTAAGGTTGGAATTGACAGTGTCTTGAAGAAAATGATATAGCATGAACAAAAACAAGAGCAAAACAAGGATAATGGAATGTAGTCGAATTAAATTAGCTGATGCTAAGGGTAGTCAGGTTAGGAAACGAGACTCTTAAACTAGTAGATGAGTTTTGCTATTTGAACAGCAAAATAACTGATGATGGCCGAAGTAGAGAGAATATAAAATGTTGACTGGCAATGGCAAGAGAAGAATTTCAGAATGAGAGAAATTTGTTAAAATCGAATGTAGATTTAAGTGCTATGAAGTCTTTTCTGAAGGTGATTGGAGTATAGGTGTGTATGGAAGCGAATCTTGGACGATAAACAGTTTAGATAAAAAGAGACTAGAACCTTTCGAAATGTGTTGTAACTAATGCGGAGGTACTGAATAGAAATAGGGAGACAAGAAATTTGAGGCACAAATTGACCTAAAGAGGGAATCGGTTGATAGGACACATTGTGAGACATCAAGGGATCACCAGTTTGGTACTGCAGGGAAATTTGGGCGGTAAGAATCGTAGGAGACCAAGAGATGAACACAGTACGCATATTCAGAGAGATGTAGGCTGTAGTATTTATTCTGAGATGAAGACGCTCGCACAGGATGGAGTAGCATGCAGAGCTGCATCAAATCAATCTTCGGGCTGAGGACCACAACAACAACAAACACATGCCACCTAAGGGAACTGATCTGATTTTCGAACCATCTCCCAGTGGAAACCCGACAGCGACCATTTTAAAAGCAGTAAAGACATTAGCGACGAATGTGACTAAGATTTCCACTCAAAAATGTAAAATTTGGAGTAAAACATTTTAATACGTCGATTGCAACTTCTAATTCACTGTCAGCGACTTCATGATGCTTTATGCCCAATCATTTACTCGGATTCGCCAAATTTATAACTTTTCATCCGCCATTTTGAATTATGCAATACAGACATCGGATTCCTTATCAGCGAGCCTAAGAATCTGAAAACACAGTTTTGTATGATTTTATACCCATTTGTCCAGTTTTTGAAGCGATTGCCCCACTGTGAGGCGTCTAAAATGATCAAACAAATTACAGGAATACGGTTGGGTGATGTTTTCGACAACCGCTGATATATCGGCAGACGAACACACCGTCATTTTCAATGTATAAATGCAGTGAGGGAGCGCTGTACAAAGAATTTTAAATCCCGCTTCTTGGAGTAGCCCCCTCTAGCGTGAGTTTGAATGTCCTTGGCAGCGCTCGTTCACTCGTTGCATTTGTGTCTTGAAAATGATGGGGTGCTTACTTGTTTAAATAACGGCTATTGTCGAATTCCCGTAACTTGTTCTAAACAGTGTTTTATTTTGTATGCTTGATTCTCGTAACTAAGACTTCTTACCTAGGGAGTCTGCTTTTATGAAGATGCAAAAAAGTCGTCATGAATCAGTTTGGAAGTCAAGTGGATTCTGTTCTCAGTGTATTTTTCCGGCTCTTGTGGCCGGATGAGGACAGAGTGCTTCAGGGTTACAGGCAGTGATGTAAGAATTGTGACTATTTAACCTAATCTCGTGGTTCCTTGCAAAGTTGGCGACTCTTACTAAAGCTGTTTCGTAAGTGTAGAGTGCAGGACGTTGATTTGGGTTTTCGATTAATGTTTCCTTCACCGCCTGTGGGGTAATTACGTAGAGAACTGGCGCGCGCCGCACCTTGCTTAAAGCACGTCGACGCTCGTAAAGACAATTCTGTCGCAACAGGTTTGTACCGTAAGAAGAGGGGAGGAGGAGGAACGTTACAGACTGAGAGACATTCGCTAGTTCCAGTAAAGACGGTTATATAGAAATATTATTTGCTAATATTTGCATTGAAATACCCGCTAAAAATTTGGGAAGTACGCGAAATGTGAGTACAAATTTAGCTCGTACAGCCAAATTTCAAGCTCATATTGGGTGTTAACGTAAACCGTAACAATGGAGGTTCATTTGTGTCAGCTGGCTTGATCCCAAATTCATCCGTATTCTCGAATGCCTTTGTGCGAGGTTTCACTTAAAAAATGTCAAACCTAGTCATGCAGATCGCAATTTCCTGTTGCCTAATAGCAAGCGCATGAACTTCGTACAGGCTCTGGAGCAAGCGAAGTGTGAATTATTCAGACTAAATATAATTTTTTGACCGAAGCAAAACTTTTAGCTGATGTTTTGAAACGTACTGATCTAATGTTGCAATATAAGTCGAGGGAACTCTGTGGCCAACTCTCCAGTCGAGAGCAAACAAGTAGTGTAATGTTCGTGACACCAGTAGTAAGGAACAAGCTCTCACCTCCGGAAAATGTTTACCGAAAGTGCTCTCAAGGAATCCAGCCACTAGAGTTAAGTGTAGAATTTGGCACCAAGGGTGGAACACAGTGTGTAACAGAAACCTGTGTTATGGGTGTCATTCCCTAGTTATTCAAAGATAGAATTGTTTTGTAGATAACTGTCATTCTCAATGTGAAAATCATGTCTATTGATTTTCGAAGAAATGAAATTTTTTCAATTCTGTGTTGCAATTGAAGCAGCTGACACCAAACGTGTAAGGTACATGGCTATACCAGTGTCTAGTCTATAAAGAATTCTTTCATATTTTGCAGCAAGACTTGTTGCTGGATGATAGCGTATATAACAGTTCCTGTCCCGTCCTTTTATGCCTTTTTTTTACGTTTGAGGATGAGTAAACACGACTGCGGAAGAAAAATATAGTCAAACGTTATTAAAAGAGGCCGTGGGAAGCTTGCCGTAGCGATTCAAAAAGTATTTTTTCTGTTTATTGCGCATTACTAATCAGTTTGAGACGCTCCTCTCAAATCTAAAATGTTATAGTTCAGTCTAAGACGAAGAAAAAAAATGTTGGAAGAATCCGTAGATCTGCTCACTTTTGCAGAAAATCAGTTCTCAATTTCAGCATTTTCAACCACGTCAGCAGTGTCCTGTCACATGGACTTGAACTGCAGTGCGTTAAGTGACGATGACTGCTTCTTTACTACTATGATATAAGTGGTAACAGGTAGTTTATGTAGTTCCAATTGGAATAGTATCCACTACAGTCGACACTATTTCATTGTGGCGTCTTCGTCAGCTCAAAAATGTTTCATTCGGTATGTGCGATCCAGTTCAGTGAACGCAGAACGTACGTACCAAATCTGGCTAAATGGGTGCTAAGATAGCAAAATAGACATATCCATGGAAACAACAAAAGCATTCTTGTTATGAAAAGTCACATTACCAGTCAGAGGCACTAACAAAGTCAAGTGTAAACTTCCTCCTGTAAAGGCTACCATACAGCATCGACAGCTGTTACCATATTCCGTTGGAGGAAGCTGAGACAAGAAGATACAGCGATCTAAATCATCTGTCTTCCGTTTTACAGAGCTCGACGCCGTACCGGTGAAATGTCAATGCTCCCACAGTTGTATGTACCGCGCACACAGTCGCATCTGCTATCATCCACATTCACCCCTCGAAGCTCTAGACCAGAGGTTCCCAAACTGGGGGGGCGCGCCCCCCTGGGGGGGGGGGGGGGCGTGATGATGATGTTGCAAGGGGGGCGCGGGTGGAGTTAGTGGTATAAACCTAATATTTCTTTTTAATGTCGATATTTTAATAACAATTAATGTGCAGGTATTAATGATAGATTATGGTGCTAAATGCAATCGTTTGGCATCCCACTTCCCGCAATCCTATCTCAATAACCTATCCTAGAACATACAGCTTTTGAAGATCACGTTTAGAATGTCACGTTTAGAATGACACACACACAGAAACTCTCAAAATTACGAAGGCGATATGGATTAATTCTGATATATCAGATTAGTAAACAACTTACTTCTGACAACTGGAAAACAGAAAAGTCAGGTATAAACTATTCCGTACATTTGTACACATGAACTGAACGTAACCATGTCACAACTTTAAGCCGTAGTAGGCTATGTTCATCAGAGTAATAATCACTTATACTGCGTAACTGCAAAAATGCCGTTTTCTTACCCTGTCAACCCGCGGATCCCCATGTGATGCGATTACAGTGACTTTGACTGTATACGCTTCAAATGAACTGGCGGGTTCGTAATTTGGACGCCAGGGTTATGCCCTTTGTCACCAGAAAAATGTGCACGACGTGAATGCGAAACTAATACAAGTGTTCGTTCTGAGCAGACTACTTCACGCCGTTCTGGAAACATTGTCGTGAGTGCTAACAATGAAACATAACCCAGCTAGATAGACAATGAAGTCCATTAGTGAGGCTATTTTTTTTTCTAACGTTCAGTACTACAGGTCTTTCATTCGGATTACTTATCTGACAAAACAGTTATTTTTCTTCTGCCTTTTTGAAATACGGCATAATTTCGTTTGAAATTAGTGTACGTTCTTTGCTGCGACAATGGCTTCTTTGGTAAGAGTACAGAGATAACTGCTTGGCACTGTGCACAGTTTCCAGCGATGTGTGAGGTGTATCCATGAAATTTCTCCCAGCAAGAGCCCTGCTCGGCCACCAGGTCGCAGACAGACAGTGCACTGACTACCTGCGCTGCGGCTGGGCTTCCCCGTTCTTCGCCCCCACTCCTCAAGGCAGTCATCTCAGGTGCCGACACACGACAGTAGCTTTTCTTTATTTCAGTTGGTTGCTTGCAGTTGACACATCTGATGATGTATTGGATTTTGCTGAAATCGCGTTGACTCTTTCACAGTTGTGCTTCAGTAAAATCAGTATTAGTGCGAAATTATACTGTTAACTTCTTGTTTTCTTTTTACATCACCATGAGCGTCACCAAAAAACGTAAATATAATGACGATTATATCAAATACGGTTTTGCTTCTATACAAAAAAAATAGTGTTGACCAGCCGCAAGTGGTCTCGCGGTTCTAGGCGCGCAGTCCGGAACCGTGCGACTGCTACGGTCGCAGGTTCGAATCCTGCCTCGGGCATGGATGTGTGTGATGTCCTTAGGTTAGTTAGGTTTAAGTAGTTCTAAGTTCTAGGGGACTGATGACCACAGCAGTTGAGTCCCATAGTGCTCAGAGCCATTTGAACCATTTGAACCAGCCGCAATGTGTTATTTGCTATGAGGTATTGAGCATCAGACCTCTGGAATGTCATTTGTGGGCAAAGCATAGTGCATTGAAAGAGAAGCCGAAGGAATTTTTTGCTGCAAAATGTGATAATTTGAAACGGATGAAGTTGGACACTGCTGGAGCCTTCGCTCAGACATCAGAAAAGGTACTGGAAGCCTCGTATGAGTTATCGCTACTTATTTCAAGGACCAAGAAAAGTCATATTATCGGAGAGACACTAGTCAAACACTGTTTGTTGAAAGCTACTGATGTTGTTCTTGGGTTAGAAAGTAAACAAAAACTTTCACAAATACCGCTTTCTGACAATACTGTGAAACATCGGATTGATGATCGAAGACATACAAAATCAATTAGTTACGGCCGCCAAACAATCGCAGTTTTTCGCAATACAGTTAGACGAGAGTACCGATGTTGCGAATTGTTGCCAACTGCTAGCTTTCGTTCGCTATATAGAAAATGAAGCAATTAAAGAAGAGTTGCTGTTTTCTACAGAGTTAAAGACAACTTCAAAAGCAATTCATATAATGGTAGCCGTCTCTAAATTCTTTTGTAAAAATGAGTTATCATAGCAGAAACTGATAGGCGTATGCACAGACGGCGCCACATCAATGCTTGGATGTCGCTCAGGTTTCGTGCAGATGGTCACAGAAAAAAAACCCTAGTGTTACTGCTATCCACTGTGTAATACACCGTCAAGCATTGACAGCTAAGACACTTCCAAAGGAACTCAATGATGTCTTGAAATTGTGCATCAAAATCGTGAATCATATTAAAAAGAGTGCGTCAAATCCCAGGTTATTTATGGCTCTTTGTGAAGACTTGGGAGCAGAGTATAAAACACTTTAATTTCATACAGAAGTACGCTGGCTCTCAAAAGGAAATATGCTAGGAAGATTATTTGAACTTCGAGACGAAGTGATGCAGTTTTTGGAAAATAACAAACAAACAAACTGAATTGTATGTGGAATTTAGAAAGCCCGGTGTTCATGTTCCATTGGCTTATCTGTCAGATATTTTCGAATCTTTAATCACATTGAATTTGAAATTACAAGGTGGAGAGTCAAACATAATTTTTCATTGGGATGCCATCAAAGCGTTTACTGATAAGTTGCAACTATGGAAACATAAAATTTTAGCCTGCAATTATTCCTGCTTCCCCAGATTGTTTGGAATCCTGGAAGAAGCCCGATTTCACAACAATTTTAAGGATACTGATACTAAGAGTAAAATATTGAACCATTTGCAGCACCTCATTGATGAATTCGAACGATACTTCCCTAACAGTTGTGATGATAAAATTTATTATAGGTTAGCGACGGATCCATTTCACGTTGACGTGGATGTGTTGCCAGACAGACTACAAGAGGAAATCTTAGAAATTAACAATGATTCTGCAGCGAAGTATGACTTTGAGAAGATGGATAAGCCTTTATTTTGGGTGAAATATCTCACGGTGTATCCCAGCACAGAAGAACAAGCACTGAAACTGTATTTACCATTTTCAAGCACTTATTTGTGCGAAAAAGCATTTTCAGCGGTAGTGGCGATAAAAAACAAGCTTAGAAGCAAACTCAGTATTGCCAATGATTTACGTTGCGCAGTCTCTACTATTCAGCCAAGAATTCAAAATCTTGTAAAAAATATGCAAGCTCATCCGTCAAATTGGTTTATTTATCTGTTTCTTGCCATATGTGTGTGAAAATAATATTTTTATAATACGTAACATTATAAGAGAACTTGTTATTTTTCTCCTAACTATCCTTACATGTAGGTAATACTGCAAAATTATAAAAAAACTATTTCGAAGAAACAATATAAAATAAACATAGTGAATCTGATTTAAATATAAATACTGCGTGTGATCCTTATGGATTCTGATGTTACGTGTGGTATGTTGTTTCATCTAATAATAGTATTTCTTCTGGATGAAGACACAGCGAAAGTTTATCCCAGATATGGCAAGCGAAGAGTAGTCCTAAAATCGTATACTGGTGAAGAAATGGTGTGCAGCAAGGGAATGTAATCAAGGTAAGGAAGTTGTTTTATTCATATTTTTTAAAGTTCTGTGTAGTCTGCAAAATTATTTCTGCAAACTTATTTTTTTATTTTGTCTGGTTCTAGGAACTGGGACTTCGTCGCCGTTCGGTAACTGTCGTCGTTGACATAAAGGCCAACCTGTGCGCAATGACAACGGGGAGCGCTACAGGCGTACAAATCAGTGATGTTCGTTAACACCGTGACTGAGTGACTATTTTTGATAATGAGTGAAAGTAATAAGATACACTCAACTTAAAATAATGGCCCGCATCCACTAATCTGCAAAGGTCGCAAATATTTTTCCTTGTTTACCAAGGACTTTCTTTACTTTAGGATTGGATTATAATCACTAGACTAGACTGATGACGTAATAACTGCGACTCGATACATTAACAGCCCACCATGTTACATGACGTCACCATCACAAATTTTTCAATAGTTTCTTGATAATTAATAAAAATCTCTATATTTTTAGGGGGGGGGCGGAAGTTTTCTTTTCGGCAGAAGGGGGGCGTGACAAACAAAAGTTTGGGAACCTCTGCTCTAGACTGTCTCGTGAGTCAGGCATGATGACCAGCGTGAGATTTGTTAAAAGAGCGCTTACCGATTCCAGATTCTTCCAGTATCGCATAAACTGTTGAAGAAAACTGTCCCACTTCGGTTCGCAGTTAGCACATTTCTTTTTCATTCACGCCCTGTAAGACTAGTCACACTTTCGTTACATTTACGCAAACTATTGCTATTGTTACCCCCTCATGTGGGCTGATACTCGCAGCACTAGTTCGTATTTGGCGTACACTGTGAATTAAAAGATCACAGAGATTCTCTTTAGGCACCAGACTGACTAGACAAAGGTAAGTGCGCACTTTTTGGCTACTCATCGTATTGCCATAGTTAAATGTTTGTATGGTAATATAGTACCCAAAGTTTTGCTTATTTTTGTGAACAGTTTCACTGCGAAGAGTAAGAAGCATTGTATGTCTGTGCTTTCCTTTTTTCAGAGTCTCTAGGATCGTTAAGTAAAAAATATCAGGCCATTGAAAATAAAACAGTTGTCTCGATAGCCATACAAAAAGCGCTAGCTCCTATGTACGAGGGTCGCTCCAAAAGAAATGCACACTATTTTTGTAAAAATACAGTTTTCATTCTGCATGTGTGAAAGTTTTACAGTGTGTAGATACATCCTTCCTGCTTGTTTTCAAACTTAGTTCAACCTCTTCCCATGAGTGTCGCCGTCACAGCATGTCTTCAAGGTGGCTGCTACACTCTACGTTCGTCAGAAGCAACGTGCTGTCGTAGAATTCCTGTGCTGTGAAAACGAGACAGTGGGAAACATCCACAAAAGGTTTAAAAAGGTGTATGAAGATGCTGCTGTCGATCGCAGTGCAGTTAGTCGGTGGGCAAGCAGGTTAGTGATGAAAGCGGGCACGGCAATATTGAGGATTGTCCTCGCAGCGGCAGGCCTCGTACTGCACACACTCCAGAGAATGTGCAGAGTGTTAGCGAATAGGTGACTGCTGACAGACGCATCACAGTGAACGAATTGTCACGCTACGTTGGGATAGGGGAAGGAAGTGTTTGCAGAATACTTAAAGTGTTGGCGTTAAAAAAGATTTGTGCCAGGTGGGTTCCCAGGACGTTGACAGTGGCTCACAAAGAAACAAGAAAAACGGTATGCAGCGATCTTTTGGAACAGATGAATTTCTTGGAAGAACTGTGACATGTGATGAAACATGGCTCCATCATTTTTCACCAGAGACGTAGAGGCAATCAATGGAGTGGCATCATGCAAATTCACCGAAGAAAAAATAATGCAAAACCACACCTCCTACTGGAGAAGTTATGTCTCCGGTGTTTTTCGATTTCGAAGGACTCTTGCTTGTGGAGATCATGCTAAGTGGAACCACCATAAATTCTGATGCATATGTGACGACACTGAAGAAACTTCAAGCTCGACTGAGTCGTGTTCGACCACATCGGCAAAAGCAAGATTTTTTGCTGTTGCACGACAATGCACGGCCACACGTCAGTCAAAAAACCACGGAAGCGATCACAAAATTCGGATGGACAACACTGAAACACCCGCCTTACTGCCCTGACCTGGCTCCATGTGACTTATCTCTTTGGGAAACTGAAAGACACTCTTCGTGGAACAAGGTTTGAAAATGATGACTCCCTTGTGCACGCTGCCAAACAGTGGCTCCAACAGGTTGGTCCAGAATTTTACAGTGCGGGTATACAGGCGCTGGTTCCAAGATGGCGTAAGGCAGTTGAGAGGGATAGATATTATGTGGAGAAATGAAAATATTGTTCCTAAAGAATGTATCTACACACTGTAAAACAGTCAAACATGTAGAATAAAAGATGGATTTAAAAAAAATGGTGTGCATTTCTTTTGGAGTGACCCCCGTATATCGTCATTAATTGAAAAAGTGTTTTGATGTAACAAAATATTAGATATAGTATGGGATTACTGGTTACATATATACTATAAGTTAATTTGCACTTTTCTCGACTGTTTGTAGAAATTTATTGCAAATTTTATTAAAAATTGTGAAATATTTTGGTATTACCTGTAGACTATCAAGAGATTCACTTACTGTGTAGAGCAAGGATACGCGAGAAGTCGCATTTGCAAAGGACACGGAGAAAATTTCACCGCCTGACAGTGAAGTGCTGGGTGTATTAGGTAAACAAAAGCATTTTCCGATCTAGTCGCACTGTCAGACATGTGAATTATGTGCATTACTTTTTATGTCGGCATATTTCATCCTGAAATGTGATTCTGAAAGATTTGCGAAATATCCACCTACTCACGCCACAACTACTTCACTGGTCTCCAAAGGTATTCCAGCTGCAATTTTCTTTCCGATTTTGGAATAGAAGAAAATCGGAGGAGATTATGTGCTGAACACGACAGGGTGGATACTCCAACAATTCGCAAAGTTTTTCATTGCGGGGCGGTTCGAAAAACATAGTGCCTAGTTCCAGTTGATGTGCTGGCACCCCAACTTGCCAGATACAGACATCGAACACATCTGGGATGTGATTGAAAGTGGCGTCAGAGCTCATCGACCCCGTCCCGTGAATGAGGTGACTTGTGTGAGCAGATATGGCTCCAGCTCCTTCCAGCGATCTACCAAGGCCTCATTCATTCCATGTCAGGATACGTCGCCGCTGTTATTATTACCATATGTGGACACACCGGCTATTAGGTAGATGGTCGTAATGTCCTCGCTCATAACTGTAAATTCTTCATATAAAGTGTACGGTACTTTTTCACCGGGAACGCCTAGGGAGTCAACTGTTTGATACATCTTTCATCGGGTATCGGCAAGTTCCATTTTGTGCAATTTTTCGATGTTTCAGTCTAAGATTGCAGTTTTCGGGTGGCATTCACATCGACTACCTACAAGAGAGGACCCACCACGTCTAAAAACAACTACTCATTTTGAAACTATTCCATGAAATTCTGTCGGAAATATACAGATCGAAACAAAGAATTTTATGACTGGTATCCAGATTATTCGCTTGGATGGAAGATTCAGAATTTTTTATTCCAGAAAGCCTTGTAAACAAAGCTTCCCAGAAAATCAGATTGGCATTCTAGTTAGTTATTGCGCTTCGTATGTCTGCACAAAAATACTATAAAACATCTGCGACATCTCTTTGCCAAGCCGAAAAGTCCTCTACATTCCTTTATAAGTTATCCACCAAAGCGGAACTAATTGAAGGGAATCAAGTCTTATCGATTTACCGAGATTTTATTCCGGCATGCCAGTGCGTAAGACACTAATGGAAGTGTTTAAATTAATTCCAACAGTTCATTATTAAAGCAAAGTAGTTAGCTAATTTCTTCTTCGTTTTCCTTTTTATTCAATGAGTTTCTTTAAATGGAAATCGCTCTATAGAGGGTGAACTTACTCCCAAGATACATGCGCCGGTAACTAAAGTTGTGACAGTGAGCCTACGAAACGTGCCCTGTCTGTTCTCCCACAATGTTCTATGATTCTGTTCCTTCCAAAATATTCTATTAATAATGAACAGATTTTAATGTGTGAACACTTTTGAACGATACAGTTATTTTATTGTTTTTAAATTCAGTTAACACATCCCTACTGGTTCAGACTGTATTCGTATTACAATTACAGTCACTCATTTATGATGCTCTTGCATGAGTTTAGTATTGCCGGTTCATTACTGTACGATCGCCTTTTCATTACATGACAATTTTCGGATGTACATAAATCCTGAACTTCTAAATTCTAACTTTTCTCACACACATACGCGTCCTACTCGCGTTGTAAGTCTCCTGCGACGACCAGTAAAATCCTTCACTTTTATGCACGATGGCTAGAAGCTCAGGCAATCGGGATCTGCTCTGTAAGCATGTTCCGGCTCGACTGACTCACTCCTTCGCGCCAACGATCTCGAGGCGCCAATCTCTCCCTTCTACAACTATGCGGCATCACCGCCAGTGGTGTCTCTGCGCTGTAGCAAAGGAGTATAAAGCCGTCGCTTCACGGGACAAGTTAGCTAACGTTGACGTGACGCTCTACGAGTTTTGTGCCGTCACTTGTTGCTATTTCAAGTTGAGGAGCACGTGAGAAACACAATAAATACTGCGATAGTTGGCGATGTGTCACTTAAAGTAGAAGGAAGAATGTTCTCTACCTCAGAAGCATGATGCTTAAGGCACGCAGAAAGCAAATATACTTGAATTGTTCAAATGGCTCTGAGCACTATGGGACTGAAATGCTGAGGTCATCAGTCCCCTAGAACTTAGAACTACTTAAACCTAACTAACCTAAGGACATCACACACATCCATGCCCGAGGCAGGATTCGAATCTGCGTCCGCAACGGTCGCGCGGTTCCAGACTGTAGCGCCTAGAACCGCTCGGCCACGCCGGCCGGTGTACTTGTCGAGTTCAGTAGAAGCTCATATTCGGTGGGTTTTGTTATACTTTACGCGCTGTAGATATTTGCTGTTTCTAAACACCAGCACTTTGAATGCCTCAAGAACGAATCGGCATTGGTACGATTTGTTGTAATAAAACGACGGTGACAGTCATATTGGTGGTTAAAGAACTTCCATAATTAATTTTTATCACGTTGAACTCGCGTGTTATCGGAGGAAGTTTTTTAAGGTAACGGCATATTGAAGATTCATGAAAAAGTGTCATTTTTCTTAGGATTTGTTACAATTAAATAGAAATTATTAACATTTCGGTTATTAATGTATTCAGAGGACTGTAAGACAAAATACATTCGTGTTTTCCAAAAGGTAGTGAGACTTTCTTACGAAATTAACAGAAATAATATCTGAAGTAAGTTCTCTGTCAAGATTGAGTTTGCCCGATTTGATGAACTTTTATAAGCTGATGTCCTTACTGACTGGGCATGTATCTTTCCATTTTTTTTCGTTACACGTTCACGGATATTGATGTTTTTATGAATGTATATCACAGAGAACACAAAAAGACATGTATAAGGGGAGGAAGTATGTGTTACGATAGAGCTAACGTAGGAATGTTACGCGCTTCCATTTTCGTGAGCATATTGTATTGTTTGCGAGCCAAATAAAGCCGACAACTGGCGCTGGAGAGCGCTGAAAGAGCAAAATAACGTTAACCAGATCGTTTCGCGTGCCGACGGTGCTGTCGCTTGTGACGTTGGATATCCCGTCATCGTATACGTCATCATATACGTCAACGTAAGCTGCCTCGTCCCGTGTGCCGACGGCTTAAGGATAGAATCGATCCTTCTGGTATAGGGTCGGTATCTGTACGCTTACAGCCGACCGTTGTGACCGAACGGTTCTATGCGCTTCAGTCCGGAACCGCACTGCTGCTGCTGTCGCAGGTTCGAATCCTGCCTCGGGCATGGATGTGTGTGATGTCCTTACGTTAGTTAGGTTTAAGTAATTTTAAGTTCTAGGGGACTGATGACCTCAAATGTTAAGTCCCATAGTTCTTACAGCCATTTGAACCATTTTGTACGCTTATAATCCACACACTGTTCACGAGTAACCGTATCAACAACCTTATAATTGAATGTGTACTTGGTGATCGTCTCATTGGGCCAAACATTCTTCCAAGAAAAATTAATTAACGGGGGTAGCTTTCGCTTCTCCGGCCCGATTTTCCGTGATTGTTAAAGGACATCAGCCTAGCGCGACACTGGAGCGTGGAGAACACATAAGAGGCTGATCGAAGACGCCATCGAACAGGCAAAGTTTATCCAAGATCTATAGGTCGAGTAGGGCCTTCTCACTGGCCTCCAAGCTCATCTGACCTCAATTCTGTGGATTTTTTGGTCTGCAGTCATCTCAAAAGTGTACAGTAGTCTGTACAACAGCTGAAGAACTGCAGCAGTGAATTGTACAGTCTAGTCAGGCTTAATGAGATGATCCGTAGGGATCAAGGAATTAGTAACCCACTCAATTTTTGAGTGTAGTACGGTTTTGCATAAAAATACGAAGAACACAAGTGGAACGCCTCCTCTAACTGGTAAGAGTGTACAGTACATTTTAATGTGCGAGTGTATCTTCCTGAATTGTTATTGTAGTTCTTATTAAGTTGATCTCGGGTGAAATTTGAGACCAATTAGCTGTAAAACAATCGGATAATTGACATGTCGAGTAAGTTTGTCGTAGCTAGGACATCATTCCGTACTGCAGTCAGTGGCGGTACGTAACCACACATTCGCAATTACCTCGAAACCAGCTCGTTTGTAAACTGTTTACGTGAACTTTATCGTGTATTCTCATCAGTTTGTTTTCGTTGTTAACTATGATGCACCTTTTATGTCTCAATAACGATTAAATATTTCCTAGGGTCTCCATCTGTCCCATATTTCGCAGGACGGTCCCATTCTGTTTTTCCCAAACTGCTTGCTATCCCGAAAGTTTCTTTTCGGGACCCTGAAATGTCGTGGTTTCTTATGATTACGCTTGTATAAAGTACGAGGGGCGTTCAATAAGTAATACAACACACTTTTTTCGGCCAATTTCTGTTAAAAAAATGCGGAATCTGTTGTGAGACATCGTGGAATATTCCCGCTTCGGCCCCTGTAGTTTCACGAAACTCCGACGGCATTACGTAGCCATCAAAATGGCGTCTTTAACGGAGGTGCGTTCCAAGCAGAGAGCTGTCACTGAGTTTCTTTCGGCAGAAAATAAGAGCCTCGCAAATATTAATAAGCGCTTGTAGAATGTGTATGGAGACCCGGCAGTGAACAAAAGCGCCGTGAGTCGTTGGACCAGGAGTCTGTCATTATCGCAACAAGTTTGCGCCGTCCAATCTTCGGCGTGCCGGCCTGCCGCTCACAGCTTTTACTTTTGAAATGCTGGAACGTGCAGACACTCTGATTCGAAGTGATCGACATATCACAAACAAACACTTCGCTCCTCAATTGGACGTCCCTGTTGGTAGCGCTGACAGACTCATTCACCTGTTGGTGTACTCAAGGGAGTGTGCCCACCCTGCACACCGGATCTCGCACCTTCCGACCTCCGTCTGTTCCTCCCAATGAAAGATACACTCCGCGGTAAGCAGTACATGGATGATGGGGAGGTTATTGATGCAGGAAAACGTTGGCTCGAAGTCGACCAATACAGTGGTACCAATGCGGTCTTACAAGCCTTCACAGTAAGCTGAAGTAAGGCCGCCTTATTGAACAGAGATTGTACTGAAAAATAGTTTTGTAGTAAAAAGATTGGAAAATAATATGGTGTATTGGAATGCTGAATAAAACTCACTTGCTTTAAAAAAAAGTGTTGTATTACTCATTGAATACCAGTCGTATTGTACGCTGCTAGAAGCTTGTTTTGCAATTTATTACGCAAGTATAGGAAGCGCCGCTTGTACAGCTAGCCCTGCAATCTTTGTTTATTTAGAGTCAGTGTTTTGCAGTGTTGGTAGTACCAGCACATGTTAAGTTACATTTTCAATTTCTTTAGACAGTAAGAATTTCAGTTTTCGTCTGAAGACGTTATACTCGATACGTGACAATTTTAAATCTCTGCGTTCAGTGTTTCAACTCGCCAAAACGAAAGTGTAGGTTTAACAGCAATATAAGAAGTGAGTTTCCTTCTACACTGGTAGTGGGGAAACTGTAGAATACACATTGTTGCTATTGGCCATGATGGAAAGTCTGACTTTATGAATCGCATTAAGATGAAGGAACATCGCATGAATGTTTAAAGGAAAAGAGCATATAAAATTATGACTGACTACTTTGTAAACTTAAATATACTAGCTGAAATGGATAGGCAGTTGGCAACACAAAACTGTACTTGGGCGCTGCAAGATGGTTACCTCTGCTACTAGCATAGGAAAGAATTGTAGAGATATTTCATACTTCGAAATTCTGTTTCATTTCCTTTGATAAGTATCCTGTTTTCCTTCAACGATTCTTTGAAAACTCTGTATATTCTTCTTCAGCATTTTCTTGTTACCCAGCTAAAATATTTCCCAACAACAACTGTTTTGAGAAACAAGAGATAACAGTTGTGACAGTGTATCAAGAAATAAACAAATAGAAAGTCTGAAAGATTTCTCACATTTGTTGTACATCGTCAGCTGAGAATGCTGGCAGAAGAGGAAAATTACCATTTCATGGTTATGTTGGCATCTACGACTTTTGTGCTGCGTACATTAATAAACGGGGTTTGTCGTCTCTCACACCTTTGAAAGCATTTGATTGCACGATCTTTGAAAAGAAGTGGCTGCGATGGAAGGATATTCAGGGCTGTTGTGCTTTTGCTAAGCGTATTGTTCCAAATTATTCTGTTGACGAAACCGAACTGTTTGATGAATTTTCATGAATACAGAACTTCATAAAAATAAAGAAGACAATGAAACTGATTGTGAAAAGTAGAGTAAAATTTTTGACCACTTTAGCAGTAGAAACATTAACATGAAAAACATTCATTTGGACGAATTTTGCTGACAGTTGTTTTCCTTAGCGAACTATTTGTTACCAGAGAGAAAAAGATGTTGAATCAATGAAGCCTTTGTTGACTGTCAAAATACACTAATACCGTATGATTTGCTGCTTTTATGACAAAGTTAAAAGAAAATTCACTTTTTGATAAAATACATGAAACTAAAAAGTAGTATGAGAATGCGGCTGAATATTTGTAAAAAAAATCATTTGGGGTCATCAGAGTTCATGTAGGAAAAGTAAACTTCTGTGCCCATTAAAATTTATCAGTGCAGTTTGTCCCCTTCTTTCTTTGTCCCAGTCTTTTTTCTAAACTTCTGAAGTCATTGATTTTTAATAAAAATGAAATGGACATTGTAACCTTTCCTCATCGCTAGAACTTTTCCATTCAACGTGAGGCGTGACCCTCTAAGAGACTGCCAAATCTTTCCACTTAGAAGACATGTTTGTTTGTTCACCGACCAGCACTTGAGAGGTGGTCTCATCCGCAAGTGGAGGTTACGTATTGATGGACGAGAGCCAAATAGCGAAACGCCGGCACTCAGACGCTCTCGCGAGCGATGCCCTCTGTCCCACGTTCTGCCCTGTCGCAACCAAGTGTGCTGGTATGCCGACTTACGTGAACTGGGCTTCAGAACCTTCGTTCCAAAAAGAGTGCCGTCAAGATCTGTAAGCTGGTCGCTTTCAAGCAGCTAATGGTACTGCGACTAGAAAAATTAAAAGACTACCTAGTTTGGTTAGTAGGTTAGCTCAGAGAGGCAACTATGGTGCACCACGGGCCACAGATGACAAGGTTCAACGAAGGCTGCGGTGATGTGTGTGGGCAAATAGACCTGCACCTGTTGAGCAACTGACCTTGCAGATGAGCATTATGGTATGGGGAATGTTTTGATGGCATTATCTGGGTGATGGCATCATTATGGAAGTCACAGTGGACCTATAGTGGTACGCATCTATCCTTGGGGACGATGTGCATCGCCGGCCGGAGTGGCCGAGCGGTTCTACGCGCTTCAATCTGGAACCGCGTGACGCTACGGTCGCAGGTTCGAATCCTGCCTCGGGCATGGATGTGCGTATTGTTCTTAGATTAGTTAGGTTTAAGTAGTTCTAAGTCCAGGGGACTGATGACCTCAGAAGTGAAGTCCCATATGCTTAGAGCCATTTGAACCATTATGTACGGGCTTGGTTCGAAGAGCAACAGGATGAGTTTACCGCACTACCCTTGTAAGTAGGCTGTTTAGGTTTTTATGTTGGTAACGTCAGTAACGTCTGTATGAAAATCACTGACTGCGCTGTGTGCAGTCCGTGGCTGGTTGGACTCATTGTTGGAATATTCGCTTGCGTGGTGTTGGACAGTTGGATATAAACAGCACCTAGCGTTGGGCAGTTGGAGGTGAGCCGCCAGCAGTGATGGATGTGGGGAGAGAGAGATGCTAGAGTTCTGAGAGGTTACTATGAGCGGACGATCTGGATGTGACCGCCAGAAAAAAGAAATTAGTAAAACTGGATGTCACGAACTGATTATATGCATTGTCAAAGCATGTGCGAACTTTACGGAAGGCGAACCATTCGCTGTTGAGAGGAATGTCGTTACACGTATTGCCAAATGCGTTAAGGTTGACGTACATCATTTTGAGCATTTATTGCATTAATGTGGTATTTACAGGTAATCACGCTGTAACAGCATGCGTTCTCAGAAATGATAAGTTCGCAAAGGTACATGTATCACATTGGAACAACCGAAATCAAATGTTCAAACGTACCTACGTTCTGTACTTTAATTTAAAAAACCTACCTGTTACTAACTGTTCGTCTAAAATTGAGCCATATGTATGTGACTATTACAGCGCCATCCATCGTAAAGGGAAAAAAGTGGTCCAACCAAAACATTCATATTTCTTTACGTACTACACGAATATGTAATAAAAAATGGGGTTCCTATTTAAGAAAACGCAGTTGATATCCGTTTGACCTATGGCATCCCCATCTAGCGGGCCAACCATACCGCCATCTGGTTTCCCCTTTCAAGCTAGACAAGTTTCGTTCTTTGTAGTTTTTTCGTTTGATGCTTATTTTGTCAGATATTTGGCCCGGTCACGATCAATGGACCACCCTGTATAATGACTTTTGAACTCTATTAAGGTAAATACATTGATTGTTCTCTATCAAAATCTTTCATTACTACCTTTGCCTGCCGGCCGCGGTGGTCTCGCGGTTCTAGGCGCGCAGTCCGGAACCGTGCGACTGCTACGGTCGCAGGTTCGAATCCTGCCTCGGGCATGGCTGTGTGTGATGTCCTTAGGTTAGTTAGGTTTAAGTAGTTCTAAGTTCTAGGGGACTGATGACCACAGCAGTTGAGTCCCATAGTGCTCAGAGCCATTTGAACTACCTTTGCCTATCAGTAGTTAGTGCCTTAAATAGTTAGAATCTTTCATTTAGCTGGCAGTTTTGGCGCTCGCTGTATTGCAGTAGTTAGAGTAACGAAGATTTTTGTGAGGTAAGTGTTTCATGAAAGGTATATGTTATTGTTAGTCAGGGCCATTCTTTTGTAGGGATTATTGAAAGTCAGATTGCGTTGTTCTAAAATATTGTGTCAGTTTAGTGATGATCAGAATAAGTAAAGAGAAAGCTGTTTGAGTACGTTGAGTTTTGCTCAGCTGTTTGAAAATCAAATAACGTAGTTTACCAGCACAGTCATTCTTAATTTTTCATGGGGATGTTTCACCCTGACCACCAAACTCCCCAGAACCAGTCGAGAATCTGTGGCAACGCTTCGATCAGGATGCTCGCGCCATGTATCCTCAACCGAAAAACCTAACGCAGCTGCTAAGGCACTGGGGTCTGCAGGACTCCACATCCCTGTCGGTACCTTCCAGACCCTCACTGACACTCTTCCTGCATTTTTCGCAGCGGTCCGCAGTGGTTATTCAGGCTTTTGACACGTGGTCTCGTTAATGAGACTGGAGAGTGTAATGGCCCTTGTGTATTGAGATGCATGTTGTTTATTACTAAATGAGCGCGAAACATTTCGAAGGTTACCGTGGCAACCTCTTCAACGTCTAGATATAAGCTGCGACATTGTCGCGAATAAAACAGTGACCCGTATATACAATAAGTTTCCTTTAACTTACGTCTATGGTCACAAACTTTTTGTTAACAGATTACCGGCTTCGGTCTCTAATGACCATCATCAGAGCTGTTTATAAAAACATTAGGACTTTGTTTTTATAAACAGATCTGATGACAGTCATTATAGACCGATACCGGTAATCTGTTACCAAAAGTTTGTGACCATAGACGTAAATTAAAGGAAACTTATAGTCTAGATATAAACTCCAGGAGCCACCGTACGGCGTTTCTCCCTTCCCTGTTCCATTGTGCGTGGGAAAGACGTCATTAAACTTTGTTATACGCGCCATTTTTTCCACTTCATGCCCATTTTGCGATACAGATATTAAAGGTGGTAATATGTTGTCCAGTTCTTCTCTGAAAGTACGCGTTCATTTCACCAGTAACTCTCTTCATGATGACGCATTTCTTGCACTAACTGCCATTAGTCTGTAAAGCGTTTCCCTAACTCTGTCCCGCACATTAAGCGATCCCGTAAGAAGCACGTCGCTCTTCATCGCATCTTATGACTTCTTGGTAGCAGACAACTCAAGTGTTCAGTGCGCCAACAGATCAGTAAATAAACAGACTCAACTACTCGTATCATTTCAGTGAGCGCTTTCGTGTCACTTCGACCGTACTGAACACATTATTGTTCGCCAGTTAACCTTTTCAGTGATCAGTAAGTCCAAATTAGTCGATGCTATTCAGATGTTGTCGACACAGCTACTCTCATAGTCAATGTTGCTGAGAGTCGTTTTAGATAACGTTTATGATACTTCTGTAGTTCTGGGAGCCCTTAGACTTACATATCGAAACTCAGTAAAAAGTACATAGCATACGTGCTATGAAATGTGATGCAACAAAATAACGCTGCAGATTAAATAAGTAACACAAGTAAAGAACAGAAATGGAACTGGGGAGAAAAGAAATGTATGTCGCAACTCGACTAAAAACATCAGTTGATAGGACATACAGCAAAGCATCAAGATATAGTTAATTTGGTACCGGTGCGAAGTGTGTACATAGATGTGTGAGAGAGGGGAGAGGAAGACACCAAGACTACGGTAAGCACCTTCAAGTGGATGAACATTATTGCAATTACTACGGAAGGATTAGCGGACTTGCACAGAACAGACTACCGTGGAAAATTGAATTACTCAGCACCTCCTTTTGTCAGCAATTTCACCCTAGATTACTAAACCACTGTAAAATTTACGTTTGCAGTAAGTTTATAACAGGATATTTTGTAATTAACTAATGTGCAACCTATCAATTATGACTTCCTTTGAGCCAAATTTGATGTAGTACAATTTACGACGGTTTAGTAACAATGTAATGTCCCACTCCCTCGCTTAGCGTTCTGGGATAAATATATATCTGCATGCGACTTAAATTTTGTCGTTATTCTTCAATTTAAAGTGCTATACCTTTCGCCAAATCTAAAATTCATGTTTTCATGCTTTTAACTACATAACTGGCTGTTTTAACGAAGATACTTTAACTCGTTGGACAACAAATCTTGTCTATTAGTCAAAACGCACTTGCGAAGCTAATTCCATAATTTTACAATCAGAAAACTGTATAACAAAGATTACTTACTGTGTAGTGAGGATCATCGGCAAACTGAAGCTCTCCCGGAATCGTCCTGTATGCCACAATAGCAGTCCATGTTTATCAATCATAGTACACTCAAACCATCTTCTCCGGCTTATAAAGCGATGATTTACTACTACTTTGACTTATTTTATTCGAAAGCTTGTGGCACAATATGGCGAGAATGCGCAAGCACATTCTGTCACTACTCAAATTAAACCGTTTATCTGCGAATAATCACAGACAGTACACTACGCAACATCATCGCTGACTTTTTCCATAGAGTAAATATCTCTGGAGTGAGCACTCACATGCGCAGAACAGATTTTGTGTTGTCAACATACATTGCTGGCCTGGTCACGTGATCTCGGGACGTCGTGTGTTTGTTCGTATAGCGCCCTGTATATTTAGAATGTCACTACATCCCTAGTACAGACGGATTCTTTTCGTACGTGTCGTGGATTATTTATATATGTTGCGAAGACATTTTAACAGTATCCATTTGATACCGGGAATAAACCAGCTACGTAACTTTTAAGGGCAAGTTACATTACATTCAGCTTCTTTGCGATTGGTGTCATAGTTCAGATGCACTCGATTTTTGGTAGTTTTTGGTATGATACCGCACTTTATAGTATTACAGAGCCTGAAGTACATTTTTGCAGTGATAGTCCTTCAAAACGACTTGACAGTACGTTAGTGCTTTCGCAAGTGTCCGAAAAACACCGAATTTACCACACATTAGCGGTTATATCCCTACTAATTCGTCCTTTTTTCTTGTATTTCTGCGTATTTATTTTCTCGTTTTTGCGACCTAAAGCACAATTTTTCTTACTGGTGGCACTTTGAGGTATTTATTTAACGCATTTTAAGTACTTGCTCCCAGTTCATTAAATAAACAGCAGACGGAGTAATCTATATACATAATTGACAAGTCACTGATAAATGCATGGAGGATAGTATTTACTGAAACAACTAACCTTTCCCTTTCCTGTTCCACTAGCGAATTTACGAGAGGAAGCGATTGTTTGTAAGCTTTTGTACGAGCCGTAATATCTATTATATAGTCATAAAATCGTAGAAAAATAGGTCTACAGAATAAAGTCTTAATTATAATGCGTCTCGAAATTTTTAAACGTATAGTGTCTCTTACTAAAATGAAAACTATAATTAGAGCTATATAGAATGTACGCATGAAAAGTTACTATCCCTCCTTTCACATATTTTTTCTTTCCATCCGTAGCAACAACGTAATTCACCATCGCTATTACACTATCAACAAACGGTGAAACACAAGAAAAACTCTTGGTATTATAAACTTCAAACGCTGCAGAAAGCACACAGGCACAGCGAAGTCCCGAGATCACGTGATAATCCTGGTTTAATGTTGACAACATGTGCAGAACGCAATGCTCACTCCAGAGATATTTACTCTATGACTTTTTCTTAGGTAGCAATATCTGTGGACTGAGAAAGGCAGAGCATACTGCGCGTGTCGCGAACAGTAAACGACTAAGGTCACGTGACTTGTGATTGTTGTTTACATCTGAAGCGTAGGAAGCTTTAATGAAACTCTTTTTTGTACACTTTTTGTACATTTCTGAGCTAGTAACAATTATTTCTGCTGCGGATGCAAAACGAAAACGTGAAATAGTAACAGTTACTGTTCATGCTTTAGAGGGAATGTATGTTGGCGACAAAAATTATGTTTTGCTCTGTTCTTCATGCACGCTCCATAAATATGATTGCTCTGTGACATTCCTGAAAAATTAAGTTGCGAAATTCTGTATTTCCATCACTATGCGGTGCATAAAATTCTGTGCGTGACAACTGGCATCACACTTTATACTCTGAATTCTGTTAACAGTTGCCGCGTGATTTCAAAAAGTAAACGAGGAGAAAAAGAAGCACCATAAATACAATGTGATTCAGAATGAAATGAAAATATAATATAGCCTGCATATTATGGAAGGAAAATTTTGTAAATTTCCTTCATGACAGCTACAAGTAGTTCATTTGAGAGCCATTAGTTGCGTGTCTCATATATTTTGAATTATCTAATCTTCCCCGCTTCCGCCGAAATCCACGTCTATAATGTTCAAACCTTGTTCTGTAAGCCATTCCGTGCAGTTACAACGTCTTATGTGAAAGAATTCAAAGCCATTCTTGAGTAATCCCCATAAATATAGAGACAGATTACGTACACTATTTGATCAAAAGTATCCCGTCTCCCATCATTGGACATTAATATGGGGTGTGTCTATCCTTCGCCTTTATGATCACCTGAACTCTGATGGGGAGACTTTCAGTGAGGTGTCTGAATGTCCGTGGAGGCGCAGCAACTCATTCTTCCTTAAGAGCCAATATCAGAGAAGGCAGCGATGCTGGACGCTGGGGTCTGGAGCGGAATCAACGCTCTAACTCATCACGAAACTGTGCCACTGGGTTCAGGCCGGTAATCTGGGCAGACCAGTCAATTCCAGGTATGTTTCTGTCCACAGTCCATTGTATCACAGATGCTGCTGTATCACAGGGTACATCATGATCCTGTTAGTCATAATCTCCAAACTACACCTCTACTGTACGCAGTACACATCGCTGTAAATGTGTTTATATCCTTCCGCATTTAGTTTCCTTAAGTGCAATACGAGGACCACACACTACTATGAAAATCACACTCAAACCGTAACAGCACCTTCTCCATACTTCACTGTTGTCACTAAACGTTCTTCAGGCAATCTCCAAACCCAAACCCCTCCGAAGGATTGCCACAGAGTATATCTAATTAATCTCTTCAAATCTCTCGTTTCCGGTCTGTCCTGTGACGTCGCTCTTATACACTATCTCAAGCATCACTTAACACTGATTACAGAAATGGGTTTCTTATGAGAAGCTGCTCGAGCACTGTATCCCATTCTTTTTAACTCCCAATGCAGTCGTTGTGCCAGCTGAACTGCTGGTAGCACTTTGGAACTCGCGAGTGATTCCTTCTCATGATTTCATACGAGTTTTTACAAACCCCCTACACTACGCTCGACGATCGCTGTCCGTCGGTATACATACGACACGATAGGAGATTACATTGTAATTCGGAATAACACAGGCAGTGCAAAGTCCCTTCGGGCATGCATGCATGCATGCATGCATGTCCGAAGGAACTTGAGATCGTAATTCGGAATAACACAGGCACTGTAATATCCTATTTATCTGCCGATACCGGGCGAGCGACCATCAAGTAAAATGTCTCCCCTGTACGGGAATATACATGATGGCTGCACGAGTACAGGTTGTAGACAAATGATTGATGACATATGGAAGTTTGGTTCTGGGCGTGAGTCTTACTCGGATAGCCAAACAGAAGTCGATAAGAGCGAAATCCTGGTTCGACTCCCGATCCGGCACAAATTTCAATTGTCATTCCGTGATGGTAGTACATACTCGTGACCACGAATACATTTCGCGTACGTCAGTGCCGAGGTCTGCCTGATCTTGGTTTACCTATGGGTGTTCCTTCGTTTTCCGCTTCCCGTTACCGTCATCAGTAGCCTCTCTGGGCAACTTTAGAAGTCTTAAAAAGTCCCTGATGGATTTGTCGCTCATGTGACATCAAATGACATGTTAATGTTTTTATAGACAGTGCTCAGGTCAAAACAATTAAGGTGTACTCAATTGTTTATGAACTATTCGATCATGATGCACAATTAGTGGAAATAAACAGTACACGTTACACGTTGAGGCGGGTTCATACAAAGCAGTGAGGGTCATTAATGAGAACTGGATACTTTGTTTTAAGAGTAACTTAAAAGAGGTGGTGTGGGATGTATATATAGGAAGAGATACTAATGTCAAATTCAACTTATTACATAGTAAATTAGTGTCAGTACGTGAGAATAGCTTTCCCAAAAGAGTTTCCGGAAAATGCATTTGTAAAAAAAGTAAGCCACAGATAACTAAGGGAATTAAGCTCTCACGTATGAGGGAAAGGAAAATTTACATAAAACACAGAATAAACAAGATCCTACATTAATTACATACCACAAAAAACTTATATTTTAAGGAAGTCATTAAAATGTTCAGAAATATGCACCTTCTTACAGAAATTAATAATTCAGATTACAAGATTAAAACTATTTGTCATGTTGTCAAACGGGAGACAGGGCAGCCAGTCAGTAAACAAGATACCGTACCATTTAAATTCAATGACGATCCTGTGACTAATATGCGCAAGCTGCAACTATTTTTAACAATCACTTTCTAAATGTAGCAGCTAAAGTAGGAGTAAATGGTTAAACAGAAGTAGCAATAGAATGTATTACAAATGTCATTTCATAAAACTTCAAGCAAATACAAGAAATACCAATGAAATTTATAGAATCATAAACATTCTGTAAATCAAATTCTCATATGGTGTTATGAATTTTAAACAGAATTCCTTAAATTGTTGTAACTTAATATGTAGTATCCTTATTACCGTATTTAATAAATCACTGACAAAGGAAATTTTGTGATAGAGATTAAAATATATAATTAAGTCTTTTTGTAATAAATATGATAAGACTTAAATAATTATCGTCCAGTTACTTGACATCTTTTTCCAAAATGTTCGAAAAAGGGATTTAGTCATGGGTAGTCTCACATTTAAGTAGAAACAGTTTGGATTCCAGCAGGGCTATTCAATTGAAAATCATATTTACCCATTAAGCCACGAAATATTACAGACCACAAATAATAAAATATAGCCACTGAAGATTTTAACTTCAGTGACAACGGCCACGAAAGTCTGCAGACTTACATAAAATATAGCCAGTTGGTATTTTTTTGCTACCTCTCCAAGGAATTTGATTGTGCAAACCCGCAGGTCTAATCCACATCTTTACTTAAGTTCGCGGGCACCTCGTCACGTGACGTGGCAGCAGCGCTCTTAGCGCATGTATAGGGTAATGCACCGATATGAATGACATCCCTTTTTCCACACGCCACGCCAACAAATTATGCTTCAAAACACGCTTTTATGTTCACACCTTTCTGAGATGTTTACATTTATTTACGCGTCGGTCATTGCTTCTTTACTTACGACGTTTTACAATTTCTGTCTTCAAAATGTCCGAGGTAAAATTCTCCAGCGCTTTGCTCTCTGTTGCATGAATTTCTTCCGCGGGCCGGATCCGGCCCGTGGGCCGCCGATTGTCCACCGGGTAAGTTAGACGATCAACAGACATTTTTCCGAAAGAAGCAATTGGGCATCACAAATTTCTTGACGCAAGATATCACTCGGTTCACCAAAATTTTGACGCGAAAGCCTTATCTTTCTTAAGCAGGCATGGCTTTTGTGTTCTGTTAAACATACAGCGGAGACATCAGGGTGCTACGCAGCTACTCAGTCGTTACGTAATCGAAAAGAAGCTGAATTTTGAAAGAGTTTTGCTGTTGTTGCATTAATGCAAATTATTGGCTCCTCGGCTTTCAGTCTAGAAGACAAATTCTAGTTTCTACAGCTCTTGTATTCTGATATATTTAAACTGTCACTCTAATTCTCTTTTTAAAAAACCAAATGTACTAATTAGGAAGTGTATTACACTAGGCAAGAAGAGATGTCATCTGTGAGTACCTCGGACTACCTATTTTTGTGGCGTTACACGGGTGTTGTATCAATGAGTCGCATTCTGTATCGTGGGCCGTATGCGGAACAAATTTAAATATACGGCATCACAAAACGTCAGAAATAGAAAGAAAACGGAAATCGAGTGTTTAGTTGAACGCCTTCTGAAGTCTGTAAACTCAGGAGGAAAGGCAGGTGGCGAGAAATCGATCATGACTAATTTTAAGGAATCATGCCACACCACGTCACGCCGTTAACCCGAAGCAGTTTACGTAAATTAGAGAAAATACAAATTGTGCATTTCCGAACCTTACTGCAACTAAATACGACCGAAAGAAGAGAGAGCTTAACGCCCTGTGGGAACGAGAGCATTGTAGACAGCCCGAATACTATTCTAGTCTTCCAACAACTACTCTTTCTCCCAAGGCGATTTTTATAAGAGCCTGTAGATAATTAGACTTGCTGCTGACAATGTGCATCTTTGCTGTTCTGTAGCTATTTATAGCACACCACTGCCAAACATCTTTCCATTCTCTTGTGTGCAACATTTCAGCGAAAGTTTGACCACACACTACACATTGTACAATGTATAGTATCACACGTACACTCTAAGAAAAAAAAAGTACCGAATGGGGCGCAAGTGGGTGGATGAGAGGTCGCTGGTTGTAGATTCGTCGGCTGTGTTCGCCGGCCGGATTGGCCGTGCGGTTCTAGGCGCTACAGTCTGGAACCGCGCGACCGCTACGGTCGCAGGTTCGAATCCTGCCTCGGGCATGGATGTGTGTGATGTCCTTAGGTTAGATAGGTTTAAGTAGTTCTAAGTTCTAGGGGACTGATGACCTTAGAAGTTAAGTCCCATAGTGCTCGGAGCCATTTGAACAATTTGGCTGTGTTCCTGAGCATATCGTGCCGAATTCTAGCCAGTTGACGCATTAGATCGTCAAAATCCCAAACCGATTGGAGGATCCTGCCCGTAATGCTCGAAACATTAGCTGGGAATAGATACAGCGACCTTGCCGACCAAGGTAGGGTTTGTCAAGTACGAAGGCAAGCGGTAGAAACTCTCGCCGTGTGCGGGTTGGCATTTTCTTGCTGAAATCTAAGCCCAGGACGACTTGTCTCTGAATGGCACCAAAACGGGGCGTAGAGTACCATCGACGTAGTGTTGTGCTGTATGGGTGCCGCATATGACAACCAAAGGGTTCCCGCTATGAAGGGAAACTGCACTCCAGATCCTCATTCCTGGTTGTCGGGCCGTATGGCGGGTGACAGTCAGCTTGGCATCCCACGGCTGTTGGAGGCGTGCCCAGCATGTCTCCTGCCTGGAACCTCATTGACTGGAGTAGTCTTAAGTGTTGAGTCCTGCTTCTAACTGAGCCCCGATGACCAGCGAAGGTGTGTCTGAAGACGCTCCGGATAGCGCTGGGATAGCCCAGAATGTCTGCCGCGCTACTGCCCGATAAACAGGAGTTATGGACTGATTTGCAATTCCGTTTCGACCAACGCGTTACTGATTTGCTCAATTTTTAAAGATATTTCTCTTGAATAAATCATCCAGTTTTTCTGAAATAGAAAGCACCTGTTTGTCTTAACATGTACATCCCATTCAAATAGTCTCGGATATCCAAGTTCAAAATAGCTGGAAGTGACTACTCGGAAAAACAGCCCAGTGTTTCATAGATGTACCAATCCGAGTATTCGATGTTAAAAATACTTTCGGTCATTGTGAGCTACAGAGATACAGTAAAAGTTGGAACGAAGCATAATTCACATCGACACGCCCTTTTATTCGGTGATGTGCCTCAGTGGCCAAGTTCCATAGTTCGAGCTCCAATCGTTCAAGACTTTTTTTCTGTGACTCGTAGTTTCGTACCCGTCTGGCAGTAATTTATTAATGTGGAAATGACATGTTGTACTGTGGTATGGACTCCACCATATACGTACATCAAAAAAAGTTGTGCATCACCTCCCTTCCGAGAGCTCCGGAACCTGTACAGAAAACTGGAATAGAGATCAACATAAACATCATTTCCGCCCTTTTTATTGCTCATGAAAACCGCAAATTTCATGTTGTACCACCATACAGCGAGACCTTCAGAGGTGGTGGTCCAGACTGCTTTACACACCGGTATCTCTAATACCCATTAGAACGTCCTCTTGCATTGATGCATGCCTGTATTCGTCGTGGCATACTATCCACAAGTTCATCAAGGCTTTGTTGGTCCAGATTGTCCCTCTCCTCAACGGCAATTCGGCGAAGACCCCTCAGAGTGATTGGTGGGTCACGTCCTCCATAAATAGCAATTTACAATCCATCCCAGGCATGTTCGGTAGGGTATATGTCTGGAGAACATGCTGGCCACTCTAAACGAGCGGTGTCATCATGAAGGAAGTCATTCACAAGATGTGTATGATGGGGGCGCGAATTGTCTGCCGATATGGTTGCACTATCGATCGGAGGATGACATTCACGTATCGTACAGCCGTTACGGCGCCTTCCATGACCACCAGCGGCGTACGTCGGCCCCACATAATGCCACCCCAAAACAGCAGGGAACCTCCACCTTGCTGCACTCGCTGGACCGTGTGTCTAAGGCGTTCAGCCTGACCGGGTTGCCTCGAAACACGTCCATGACGATTGTCCGGTTGAAGGCATATGCGACACTCATCGGTGAAGAGAAGTGACGCCAATCCTGAGCGGTACATTCGGCACATTAGTGGGCCCATCTGTACCGCGCTGAATGGTGTCGTGGTTGCAAAGATGGACCTCGCCATGGATGTCGGGAGTGAAGTTGCGCTTCATAAAGCCTATTGCGTACAGTATGAGTCGTAACATGACGTCCTGTGGCTGCACGAAAAGCATTATTCAACATGGTGGCCTTGCTGTCAGGGTTCCTCCGAGACATAATCCGTAGGTAGCGGTCATCCACTGCAGTAGTAGCCCTTGGGCGGCCTGAGCGTCATGTCATCGACAGTTCCTGTCTCTCTGTTTCTCCTCCACGTCCGAACAACATCGCTTTGGTTCACTCGGAGACGCCTGCACACTCTCCTAGTTGAGAGCCCTTCCTGCCACAAAGTAACAATGAGGACGCGATAGAACAGCGGTATCGACCGTCTAGGCATGGTTGAACCACAGACAACACGAGCCGTGTACCTGGTGGAATGACTGGAACTGATCGGCTGTCGGACCCCCTCCGTCTAATAGGTGCTGCTCATGCATGGATGTTTACATCTTTGAGCGGGTTTAGTGACATCTCTGAACAGTCAACGTCTATCTTCAGGAGATCTGGGAAACCTGGATGATGCAAACTTTTCTGATGTGTGTAGTTTCCTCTCTAAAAGACTGAGTAAAGCAGCTCAAAGGGCAAAGGAATACGAGCTTATACCACTTCCTGTAGGACCATTCCTTGTGGTGATCAAATGAAGCTTCAGAGTGATGACAGATTGATATTCGTTAGCATTACGGGGAGGGGATATGTTACATTGTTACTAAACCGTCGCAAATTTTACTACTCCATATTTTATTCAAAAGGAAGTCTTAATTTTTAGTTTATGCATTAGATAATTACACATATAAGGTCTGCAGTGCAAAATTTCATGTTTTATAAAATTTGGAAATTTGTGATAAGGTCTTATGAGACCAAACTACTGAGGTCATTGGTCCCTAAGCTTACGCACTACTAACTTAAACTAACTTACGGTAAGGACAACACACACATCCATGCGCGAGGGATGACTCGTAATCTCCGACGGGGGGAGCTGCGCGGACTGTGATACGGCGCCCCTAGACCGCGCGGTGTACACCGCGCTGCTCATGTTTTATACACTATACCGACAATACCAGATTGGCGAGAAATGTGGGTTGGTACCAATGGCAATCGTAAATTTTACGAGTGTTTAGTAAACTACGGTCAATGGCCAGAAAATATCCTGTGATGTCACGATAAACCCTCGGAATGCTGTTCCACCACAGGGTGGCCCCAGAATTCCGTCTGGTCTGTGAGAAAGATACTAGCCTGAAACAGCTTACTTCTGTAGCGTCATAGCGCAAAGGTAAACAGCCGGCACGCCCCTGTTAATTTGCTCTGAGGACTTAGGGTTCATTCGACCCTGGGCCGGACGGCTCGTTTACTCATCGGCCGCGTCCGCTGGCGACGTTTTCCCGCTGCCAGCATGTTCGCCGCCGGAAGAGTCGCGCGACTCGGGCGAGTCGGGAGCTCAGCTTTCCCGCGACGGTCGGGTGACACGGCCGCTTCTCGAGATTGCGCTGAATGGCGGCCTGGCTCCAGTATCGCCGACGCCGGCAGGTTCAGCCGACTACAAGCAGGTCACTGAAACGCCCAGTTCCTGCCGGAACACGCCAGCAACAAACACCCGCCCCGCGTCGCCACAACGCCTCGACCTTGATCCGATCCGACACCAGCGACGCTATGCCCGTCTTCTCGCTGCCTGCTGCGTATTGAGCTAATTGTAAGGCGGCTAACGGTGTGCGGTGAATAAATATCGCAAAATACTGTGGTCAAAATAACTGTTGCATGTTACTTTGTCAATACTGGACATAATCGGAAACAAAATCGATTTTGTCATTTCAACTACAATCACAAGAAAACAAAAATAAAGATTTCATAAACACAAACAAAACAACAAAAACGGCGGTGGTTCGAGTCCTCCCTCGGGCATGGGTCTGTTAGTGTGTTTGTCCTTAGAATAATTTAGGTTAAGTAGTGTGTAAGCTTAGGGACTGATGACCTTAGCAGTTAAGTCCCATAAGATTTCACACCCAAAACAACAAAAACAAAAAATTACGAAATATTCTGCTGCAAACTCTACAGCTTCTTCTCACTTTCACCTTACATACTACTTCATTTATAAACCAATCACCACCCCCCCCCCCTAGCAAAAAAATATGGGCTGCAAATGGGGAAATCCTTTGATATAAGCTACTTTGACAAAGGGGAGATTGTTATGACGCATAGCCTGTGAACATTTCGGAAACTGTGAATGGGGAATTCTATTGAGATAAGCGACTTTCACAAAGGGTAAGTTATTATTACGCAGAGCCTATGAACGAGTATCTCGGAAACGGCGAATCTGGTCGAATGTTCACGTGCTGCTGTCGTGAGGTAGGACAGTGAAACCACCACTAGGCGCTAAGTAGTTTAACGTCCACGACCATTCACAGAACGTGGGCGTTGGAGGCTTCTCTGCTCTGTAAAGTAGGATAGATGGTGATCTGTGGAATCTCTCCCGAAAGACCACAACGCTGGTGCACGCATAAGTCTTTCTGAGCACATCACTCTCATACATTGTTGAACATGGAGCTCTGCAGTAGACCACCCCTATGTGTTCACATTTTGTTCCAATGCAATCGTCAATTACGATTACAGTGGGCACGGGATCATCGGGATTTGACCATCGATCAATGAAAACGTCTCGACTCTGCGGGTGAATCACATTTTTGCTACACTAGGGCTATGGTAGTCCCCAGAAACGCCATAATCGAGAGCCGGCCGTTGTGGTCGAGCGGTTCTAGGCGCCACAGTCCGGAACCGCGCTGCTGCTACAGTCGCAGGTTAGAATCCTACCTCGGCCGTGGATGTGTGTAATGTGCTTAGGTTAGTTAGGTTTAAGTAGTTGTAAGTTCTAGGGGACTGATGACCACAGATGTTAAGTCCATAATGCTCAGAACCATTTGAACCATAATCGAGGTGAGCGGCGGCTCGAAACGTGCAGCGCGCCACAGACTCAGGCTAATGGGAACATCATTATGCTGTGGGAGACATTCTCCTGCGCTTGTATGTCAGATGTGGTAGTAATCGAAGAAACACTGAAAGTTGCGAACCACCTGAATCGCTTCATGCTTCATGTCTTCCCCGATAGCGATGTCATCTTTCAACAGTGTAATTGTCTGTGTCTCGGGGCCAGAACAGTGCTACTGTGGTTTGAGGGGCATTATAGTGAACTCTTGTTGATGTCTCGGCTAACAAATTCGCCTGACGTAAATCCTATGCAACCTATCTGGGTCGCTATCGGGCACCATCACCGCGTACTCATATAAGCGGCTCGTTATTTACGCGAATTACATGCCCTGTGCGTAGACACCTGATGCCACATGCCTCTACAAATCTACCAAAAAAAAAACTATCGGATCCTTGATACGCAGAATCAGTGATGTGTTTCGTTCCAAAGACCGACAAACAAGCTGTTAAGCAAGTGGTCATAATGTTTTGGGTCATCAGTGTAAGTATCAGTAATGTCAAAGAGGAGACTGCCACGGATCTCGTCAGGAACGATGGGTAGGTACCTCTGCTGCCTAGTCCACAGAGACTGGTTTGCTTCAGTGACAGTCCTCAACCGATCTTGTCCCAGATTCTACAGACAACACTCTGCCTCATTCCCTGCACCATAAGAGTGACTATACGGAGCCTTTGATCACACGTTATTGTTGTCCGAACCATCCTGATGCAACACAACTTTCGTAATAACACACAGCTCAAGTACTGTAATGTTTATAGATAACACGACTGCCACAGATTGCACATGCTGCCCCCTGACCATAGAAAAACTGACTGCTTCCTCTAGAATTACGTTACAAACAAATGAACATACAGATATCATAACGTATATCTGGATCATATTAAAATTTCGCCAATAAGCAACATTTATAATTTGTCGTATGCAACCCCCCCCCCACCCCCACCCCCCCACCCCACACACACACAAAATCTGTGTGTACTAATTTATGTGAACTAGAAACTGAAACCATTTAAAAGGATTAAGAAGCAAGACTTGTTTTACTTTTCGTACCCTCGTTAATTTACAATTATCACCCGTGAGTCCGCAGAATCCATTAGTCTAGCCTCCAGTCTTAGAAATACATTAATGATATTATAGTGCGTATTTAATGACAAACTGATCATGCAGCTAAGGTGTAAAGTTCCACACCGACTCCTTTACTCTCTGTTAACTGCACCTTACGTTTTCGTTCCGAAATTAATTTTTAAAAAGCATCAGGTGTTTTGGTATATTTATAGCTGTATATCATTTTTTTTTTTTTTTTTTGTACTGACGTTTCCATTTCAGCGTAACTTTTTCGTGTGCCTCCTTTTTATTTATAAGTGTGGAAGAAAACGAACAGATGATAATATCAGTGTACAGTTACGGTAAATCCAATATTTTTTAAAAATAATTACGTCGGAAATTCAGCATTGTGGACCTACAGCCATAAAATGACGTATGCGCAGAAGCGTGTGCATTTAAATTTAATTTCCTTTTATGTTGAAAAGCGCAGTTGTTAGTTGAAATATTTGAAAGTAAATTCCTATTGACAGGCAGGAATACTGTTTCATTTACGATTTGGCCTATTTGCATTGATATCACAGTGGGAGATTTGTAAATGATCCGATCTTTAAACAACTTATTTTAGTATTTTGTCTAAAACTGACATGGTGAGACCGCGGCTGTGTACAATTAATGTAGGTTAATTCTTACAAAGAAGAAAACAGCAACTAGCCACTATTAATACTGCTATTTATTTAGGTAAATAGCGCCGTTACCGCTTTCGAACTGGCAAGTTCATCATCAGACGGCTGTTCACATGATTTTCAAGATACGCTTTACATTATCGTCCGTTTCCGATTTTTATTATTCCACTGTGGTGAAGTATTTTTGGTGTGTTGTTGCCGTCTAAAATTCCGCGCGATTTTGTTGCGAAGTTTGCAGGATTGTATTTTTCGCATATTCCTAAATATATCCAATACTTACGTAAATTGTTCATCATCGTATTGTGCAAAGCACCCCCCCCCCCACACACACACACACCAAAAAGAATTTGCCACATGTGAAGTTATCACAGGTAACTTCACATGTGGCAAATTCTTTTTTGTATGTGTGTGTGTGTGTGTGTGTGTGTGTGTGTGTGTGTGTGTGTGTGTGTGGTGCTTTGCACAATACGGTGCATTTAGGAATATGCGAAAAATACAATCCTGCAACTCCGCAACAAAATCGCGCGGAATTTTCGACGGCAACAACACACCAAAAATACTTCGCCAGAGTGGAATAATAAAAATCTGAAACGGACGATAATGTAAAGCCTATCTTGAAAATCATGTGAACAGCCGTCTGATGATGAACTTGCCAGTTCGAAAGCGGTAACGGCGCTATTTACCTAAATAAATAGCAGTATTAATAGTGGCTGGTTGCTCTTTTCTTCTTTGTAAGAATTAACCTACATTAACTTTTTTTACGTCCAAATGGTACATTTCAGAACATGAGTTCCACATGAGTTCCTTGGTTCTTTATCAAAATTTTGTGTGGTAAGTCCGCCCTCCACAACGCCTAGGAGCCTGCAAAAGAAGCTGTGAAGGTCGCTGTATA